>NC_083857.1:9163331-9466361 GCF_029169275.1 Apis cerana
TTTTTTTATCTTATCATTCATATTAAAATAATATTTTATATTTTTTTTCTTATTAGAATATATTTGTTATTTTTATTATTATTATTAAAAAAAGTAAAAAAAATTGCAAATTCAAAGACATTCTATACATGAGCAGCATTGATTTAAATGATTAAAAACTTTGATCGTGGAAATTTATAATAATAATGCCTATACGTTTAAACTTAAAAAAATGGATTGCTGGATGTGGTGTAATAGGTGGTGCAATGCTTTTTTATCCAAATGATAACGATCATGTTCAATCATCACAAAAACAACATTCTTGGATAACACCTTCATCTTGGGGCAGATGGGATCATAATTGGGATAGGTTATATTTATTATTACTATCATAGTTATTTATGAATATTATTGATTTTATAAATCAATTATTACATAATTAAAATCTTTTTTCATATTTTTCTTAATAAAATTAAATAATTTGTAATTAAATAAATAAATTAATTTTCTAATAAATATACTTTATATAAACGTAAAAAAATATATTTTTTATCTTATTTAAATAAAATATTAATTTTTATTTTTAAATATAAATTCATCTAATGTAGTTAATATTATAATATTATAATAATTATTATCCATTTAAGATATTTTAATAAATAAAAAATATATATTATATTATATATTATTATATTTTATATATTATATTCCATTTTTATTTTTGCTTTAAAAGTATGAATAAAAATATTATATTATAAATTAGAAATATTTATAAATTCTATTTACTTAATATTTGTTTTTGTAAAATTCTGGGAATTTTATATTTTTTGTTTTATTATTTAAAAATTCAATTTATTATATTCATTTATAGACGACATCCAGAGTGGTTAGCAAACGTAGCTAAATCAGATGATGAAACTGATAAAGAATCACGTAAAAAAAGATCAATTAAGAAATCAAATGTGAAACATCACATAATTTTAATTCGTCATGGACAATATAATACAAAAGGCAAAACAGATTCGGATCGAACACTTACAACTCTTGGTTGGTATTGAATAATATATTATAATTTTAAATATATTATATTTTTATAATAAAAATATAAATCTATTAAAAAAATATATATTAATAATTATGAAAATTTTAAAATATAAAGGTAGACAACAAGCAGAGGCAACAGGAAAGAGATTACAGGAATTAGGACTACCATATTCCTTAATTGTACAATCAACAATAATTCGAGCTAAAGAAACTGCTAAAATTATAGAAAAATATCTTAAAGATATTACACTTAAAGAAGATTCTGTACTTAGTGAAGGTATGCCAATTGCACCTGATCCTCCAATTAATGTTTGGAATTCTGAAGTAGTTGTAAGTATATAATATTATATATATAATTATTAAAATTTTTATTTTTGGAATATTACATATTTTTATATATTATATTATGAAATAAAAATGAAAAATTTTAGAATTTAATTCTCATTAAATCATTTTTTTCTTTAATATAATAATATTATAATATTGCTTTTTTTTAATGTATTTCAGGTTTATGAAGATGGACCTAGAATAGAAGCTGCATTTAGAAAATATTTTCATCGTCCAGAACCTAGTCAGGAAAAAGATTCATATGTTATTCTTGTTTGCCATGCAAACGTTATTAGATATTTTGTTTGTCGGTAATATATTGTTAAATAAAAATAGAATTAATTAAAAATTCATATATTAATATGTAAAATTTATGTATCATTATTTTATTTGTTCTAGAGCATTGCAATTTCCACCTGAAGGTTGGTTACGTTTAAGTTTAAATCATGGAAGTATTACATGGGTATCTATTCGTCCTAATGGAAGGGTAACATTAAGAAGTTTAGGCGATAGTGGACATATGGAACCACAGCTTATTTCATCTTATTAAATCATATAATTTATTTATTCGTTTAATAATGAAATATTTAAATCATGCAATTTATGATTTGCTAAAAATTAAATATTTTTAATTATTTATTCATAAAACCATTAATATCATATTTTCAAAAAATTTTTATATTTGCATAAAATAATATTTTTTAAAAAAATTATATGCAATGCATAGAATATTTTGAAAATAAGGAAAAATAAATGTATATGATTTTATTATTGTGCATTAGCATTATAGAAGTTAAATAATGTATTGTAACCATAATGTGCCATCATTTATTTTTGTGTATAAAAATTTATATATTATAATATTGATAACATTTTTCCAGATTACAGTGTATCATTAATATAATTTCTATACAATAGTTTACTTAATTATTTTATTACATACATACCTATTATATTAAAAAGAAAAATCTTATATTTTATATTATAAATGTGTTTTTTATCAGAATTATGTAAAATCCTAATATACTGCTGAATGCTTTTTAAGTATTAATTTTTTATTTTTACATACTTTATAAATACATTAAATTATGCAATTGACAATCTCATAGATTTCCTAGAGTAATATCTTTGCAATGCTGCTTCAAATTCAGGACCAATTGTTCTTTTTTCCCAAATTTTAGATCGTTCTTTTTTTTCTGCTTCTATTTTTGCTTTTAAACTAATAGTTTTTCTTTCGATTTCATCATTATTTTCAGATTTTTCTAATATTTTATCATCATCTTTTGAATTGAAAGTATTTTCTATTTTAATTTCATTAAGATTTCCTTCAGATTTAATATTTTCAGTTTGTTGCTTTTGTCTTTTAGTATCACATTCTATTTCTGCAGTTTCTTTTTCAATATTTTTACGCTTTTCAGGTAAAATAATGTTTACTTTATTTTCCATTTTTGCTTCAATTTCAATTTCTGTGTCACTGTCTTCTTCTACTCTTCTTTGCCTATATTGTCTATTTCTTTTTATTTCTTTATTTTTAATTTGTTCTTTATTTACAGCATTATCTGTTTGTTTAGTTATATTATTTAAATCACTTTCATCATTATTTATATTGTTTTTGATTTCAGATTTCTCTGAAGATTGAATAGTCTGTACATACAAATGTCTGTAAAATCCTGACATATCTTGCTGTTTCTTAACATCTGCAATAGCTTCTAATTTATCCATTCTATTTTCTTCTTCTTCCATTCTTTTAAATTCTTCTAATTTTGCTCTATAAGCAGAAGTAACAAAACTTTCTTTATCTGCATACATTGTTCCCTCTGCTTCTCGTTCTTTTTGAACCATTCTTTCTATTCTATATTCTTGTTCTTTTTTTCTTCGTTCAGCAGCTTTTAAAAGATTTTGAATATATTTTGGTTTCTTTTTTTCATCTTTTGTAATTTTAGATTGATCTTTTTTTCTTTCTATATCATCATATACTTCATCATATTGAAATATTGTTGGGTTTTCTTTTAATGCTTTTTGCATATTTAATTTTATTTGTTTTTTTATTTTGTTTTTTTCTCCTTCTGCCTGAAGAGCTTTTTTAACCCAATCTGTACCATCTTCTTCATCTGAGTCATTACTATCACCAAATATATTGTTAACCCTTGGAGTAATATGTTGTTTTTTAGATAAAATTAAACCATATCTAAAATTTATTATGATAATTAATAATTTGTTCAATTTTTTTTAGATTCAATTTTATTATTATTATTTCTATTACTTACTGTTTTTCTTCTTTGATATCAGACATATTTATACTATATTATTTATTAAATTCTTACAAATATTTATATGACTATATTGAAGATATCATAGGATTTTTATGTTTTTTATGTTTGCAAGCATTATAATATTTTTTTAATTAATTTTATTAAAATAAATTTAAATAAAATATGTCTTTAAAATTTAAACAATGTTAAAATATTTTTAAAAAAGAATGTAATATATATATATATTTTATTATAATATGTTATAAAATTTATATATATAATAATTTAGTATCAATTTCAAAATAAGTTATGATTAATTATGCATAAACATTCTTTTAATATTAATGTAAAATTTTTTGATTAAATTGAAACATTTTTATATTTTTTAAAAATTTCTACAAATTCTAACATACAGAATCTAAAAACGATGATTTTCAGATTTCGATAGTTAAAAATTATAGAAAGGCATTTTTGCATTTTTAGGAATTTTTCGAATTATTACTGATCATATGATTTTTATTTTAACTAAATTAAATAAAATACGCGCTAAATTTAAATTATATTTCGATTTAAAAATTTAAAATAAATAAATATATATTATTATATGTATATATAATTAAAAAATTTGAATAATTATTTTTAATAGATTGAATACAATAAATTCGAATACAATAAAAATAAAGATGATCAATAGATTAATATACCTATAATCTCTAAATAATCTTTAAATAAGGTTATATAATCTCGTGAAGTTGACCAATGAGTAAAATAATTCTTTACTCTTCAGATTGCCAACTTTTCAAAACATGCTTTTAGTACTTGTACAATGTATACTATATATTATTCATAGTAATTTTTCTATCCTTTTCTATCTACGCTTACACTTGTGTGGACGTCATCATCAGTCATCAGTCATTAGTCATCAGTCATCAGTACATACTTATATTGATATTGTATAAATATATTGTTTTGTGTAGAATGTTTCATTGAAAATAAAAAGTTTTTTATATTTTTACACAAAAAAAATATCTAAATATGGCACATATAAGTATCATATATACCGTGCCGTTTATGATATTATTTGTTGGAATTATTTATGGTTTTGCGATTAATTCTGAAAACAAATTAGAAGAAAATTTTATCATTCCACATTATACACATTATGAAGAACTTCAACAATTATTTAATTCATTAGTTCAAAAATATCCAAATTTGGCAAAAGTATTCTCTATAGGAAAATCAGTGGAAGGTAGAAATTTGTTAGTTCTTGAAATTTCTGAGAACGTTAAAGAACGAAAATTATGTGAACCAATGGTGAAATATGTTGCTAACATGCATGGTGATGAAGCTGTTGGTAGAGAATTATTAGTATATCTTGCTCAATATCTTCTATATAATTATGGAAAGGATGAAAGAATTACAAAATTGATCAATAATACTGATATATATCTTATGCCATCAATGAATCCTGATGGATTTGAGAAATCAGAGGTAAAATTTGTATTTATTATTATTTTATAATTTATTATTTTTTATCTTTATGATATATAAATTAATTTATATAATTTATATAAATTCTGATTTAATATTCTTTTATCTATTTAGGAAGGAAAATGTGAATCCAAAAAAGACTTTTCAGGTCGCGAAAATGCAAATCATGTTGATTTAAATAGAAATTTTCCAGATCAATTTGATAGAAGGACTAATCATCTTCAAAAAGGTGGTAATATATTAGATGGACGTCAAAATGAAACAGTAGCTATGATGACTTGGATTGCTACAGAACCATTTGTATTATCAGGAAATCTTCATGGAGGTGCTGTTGTAGCAAGCTATCCTTATGATTCTGGGTAATATAATATAATATTTATATTTTTAATCTTGAATTATTAAATTATAAATTGTTATTAATTTAAAATTTATATAATATATTGTTTTTTAGTAGTTTAACTAGTTGTTGTACTGAAAGTAAAAGTCCAGATGATGAGTTATTCAAATATTTAGCACATACATATGCAGATAATCATCCACAAATGCGTACAGGTCGTGCATGTGAGTCGGATGTTTTTCAAGGTGGTGTCATCAATGGAGCATATTGGTGAATATATTTTAAATTCTTGTTTTTAAAAATATAAATTTTGTTTGTGGGAAGAAAATATTTTTATTTGTTTTAGGTATGAAGTTATTGGAGGAATGCAAGACTTCAATTATGCTCGTTCTAATGCATTTGAAATAACATTTGAGCTTAGTTGTTGTAAATATCCAAATGCTTCAGAAATGCCAGAATATTGGAAATTAAATAAGGAATCTCTTATAACATATTTTGAACAAGCTCATATTGGAATAAAAGGTTTTTAGATATTCATTAAATAATATAATTCTTAATTAATGATATTATATATTAATTTGTGATATATATTATGATATATATCATAAATTAAAAAGTCTTTTTTGGTTTTTTAAATAATAGGTCTTGTAAGAGATATAGATGGTCAACCAATAGAAGGAGCAACTATTATTGTACATGGAATAAACCATAATGTTTCAAGTACAAATCATGGAGAATATTGGCGTTTATTATTACCTGGAACTTATTATATTCATGCAGAAGCATGGGGGTGAATATGTTTAAATAAATTTATTTATTCTGAAATTTATTATTTATTTAATATTAATTATATTTATTTATTTAATATTAATTATATAATTAAATATTTTTAGTGTTATTAAAAAATTATTTTTTAATTTTGATTAATTATTAATTTATTATTTATTAACATTTTATTTATATAACTTTTTCTAATTTTAGATACCGCCCAAGTGAACCAATAAATGTTATAGTAAAATCAGGTGAACCAACCATTGTCAATTTCACTTTAAAACAGGATAATTATGATCAAGGTAATCAAGATGCACATTTAGTTCGTATGCTCCTACTTCCTAATCAATATCATGCACTTTATAAATTAATATCTTATGATGATATGTGAATTATTAGTTATATTTTATATAATTATATTATTTATTTTTTTATTTTTTTACGAAATTAAAGTTATAAATAAAATTTTTTTTTGTATATTTATTATTTATAAATTTATAATCATTTTTAATGAATTGATTATTTTATCATGTTTATTATTTTCATTTTTACAGCATTGATATGATCATAACACAAGATTATTTGATACTCCTATTTTCATATATTTTATTATAATTTATATTCTCATTAGTTCAAACAAATATAAAAATACACACAAGGTATGGAGAAAAATATCAAATTTTGCAATTTATAGAAAAATACTTATTTACATTGAAAATTATGTACTTACTAAACATAAGCACAGTAATTGAAGCATAAACATATAAATTTTATACATAATTTTAATATTTTTATATTTTTATATTTATAATTATTAATTACATTTTTTATTATTTATTTTATTTTAAATGTAAAAAAAAAATATTTTTAATGCAAAAGCATATAATTTTTAAATAAAAGCATGCAGAGATATATAATAGTTGTATAAAATATAATTAAAAAAATAATAAATTTAAAATTTTAAATAATTGATTTATACATTTTATAAATGTAAAATTAAATGAACATATTATAAGAGAAAAATATTATGTACTAAACATATCTTATTATGATACATATTTTTTTATTGAATAATTTTTATGGTATCAAAGAAATTTTGGTTATAAATACATTTTGATTTTATATTTTAATTAAATATTTTTTATTTAAATATTCTATTATTCTTATTTTTTATTTAAATATTCTTTTTATATTTATTTTATATCAATAATAAAAAACATTTTATAAAAACATAAATAAAAATTTTAAAAATTATAAAGATACATTTTAGTATATTTAAATTATTATTAAATATGTTTATTTAAAAATTCATATTAAGTTTATGAAAATAAAGTTTAAATTTTGTAAAAAAAGAAAACATTACATTAAAAATGAAAGATTTACTTAGTTAAATTTGACTAATGTAATAATTTTATAAAATAGAAAAAAATATATGAAGTAAATATATGGGAAATGCATTAAAAAATTTTTAGCAATGATAAATATTATGTAATTTTATTAATATTAACAAGAAAATATAATGAATGATGTTTATGATTATATTTGTAATTTTATGTATAGCATAATATATATAATCAAATTAAATGTATAATATTTAAAAATGAAAAAAATAAACTATTATATTTGTGTCAAACATGATTTAGTTTTCTCAAATATTCCAGCCTTTTCCTATAATTTTTATTCTTTAAATGATGTAATATTTCAAATGTTTTTGTGATATGTTATTCACAGCCTCTTTTTTTTATTAGTTTTTTATGTTTTATTTAATTCTATTTTGTGTTCTCTATACCTTGTGTTTTATTATTTGTGTATATTATAATTTATGTTTTTTTATATTTTTATTATATTTTCATTTTCACATTTTTTTATTTATATGAAAAATTTATGAAAAAAATTGTTATAAATATATTTTATATTAAATTTAATTTTTATATATAGATTTTAATTTCAATATATATAGATTTTATTGATAATTTTATTTGCTTTTAGTTTTAATATTATGTTAATTTATAGGGGAATTAAAATCAGACAAAGTTGAGGAAATTATCAAATCTATTGATAAATATGGTTTTCTCCATAGTACAGAATTTAAGCATCATAATTACATAGCAATGGAAAAGTATTTGAAAGAATTAAATTTAAATTATCCAAATATTACAAGACTCTATAGTATTGGACAATCTATAAAAAAACGACAATTATATGTTATGGAAATAACAGAAAATCCTGGAAAACATAGTAAAAATAAACCTGAAATAAAATATATAGGAAATATGCATGGTAATGAAGTTGTTGGTAGAGAAATTTTATTGTTGTTATTAAAATACCTTTGTGAAAATTTTGGAAATGATAAAAGAGTTACAAAAATATTAAAAAATGTAAGATTACATGTAATGCCAAGTATGAATCCAGATGGTTATGAAATTTCTAAAGAGGGAGATGTAGATGGTATACAAGGAAGGACAAATGCTAAAGGAGTTGATCTTAACAGAAATTTTCCTGATCAATATGAAACCAATAATGTATGAATTTAAATTTTTTCATTGCTTAAGATATTTAATATCTTATTTATGTTTATAAGTATATTAAGTTGATTTTAATTATTATATTTTATATTTTATAGTATAATAAAAAACAAGAAATAGAAACAAAAGCTGTAATGAATTGGATTGCAAGTATTCCATTTGTACTTTCTGCTAATTTTCATGGAGGAGCATTAGTAGCAAATTATCCATATGATAATAAACCAGAATATGCAGCTAATGGGGAAAATCCTAGTCCAGATGATAAAGTTTTTAAAGCTTTAGCATTAGCATATTCAAATGCTCATCCTCGTATGCATCTTGGAGAACCATGTCCTTCATTTTCGAATGGACGATTAAATTCAGAATCAAATATGCTAGAAAAAAGTTTTCCAAATGGTATAACTAATGGTGCTGCTTGGTATTCTGTTAATGGAGGCATGCAAGATTATAATTATATTCATAGTAACGATTTTGAAATTACGATAGAAGTAGGATGTACAAAATTTCCAAATGTAACTGAACTACCAAACTATTGGTTACAAAATAGAGAACCTCTTCTACGTCTTATTGAAATGGTATTATTCACACATGTGCATATCCATCACATGTACGCGTACATATACACGCACATGCGCATGCGCGCACATTTCATATATATTATAAAAATGATTATTTTAATTATATATGTAATTAAATATTTTTATTTACAGTCTCGTAAAGGAATACATGGTGTAATACGTTCATCAATTGGAAATCCTATACCTCATGCTAAAATATCTATAGAAGGAATTAAACATGATATTTATGCAGCTAATGATGGAGATTATTGGCGTCTTTTAGTTCCAGGAAAATACAATGTTACAGTTAATGCAGTAGGATATGAATCTCAAATGCAAACTGTAACAATATCAAATGGAGTTAATTTCGGCGAAGGAGAAGTGACATTGGATTTCACATTAATGCGAGATGATCCTGAACATTGGTATAATCATATATCAAATAATTTTAAGAATTTTTTGAAAGTAAAGAATATTTTAATATAATTCTTATACAGATTATATTACAATTTACAGAATAATGATATTTATGTGTTGTTAAATATTAAAACAAATTATATTTGTTAAGGAATCATAAAAATTTCATTTTATGAAGAAATTAAGAATTTCATAAAAGTAAATATTTTAACTTGTTACAAAATACATTAACCATGAGAAAATAAATTACAATTATATTTTAATGGAAATGGAACAAATTATTATAACAAATAATTTATTGAACAATCATGTTGTTTTTTAATTTTAATCATTGAATATTAAAAAGAAATAAATTTTTTAATGAATAAAAATAAAATGAATAATATCAAAATTTATTTAATTTTTTTTAATTAATTTAATTAACATAAAAATATAAATTTTTGTTTCTTAATTTATTAACATTTATATTTTAATTTTTATTATAATTAATTAAATTATTATTATATATTATAATATAATATTATTATATATTATAATAATAATTATAATTATACATTTAATAAATTATATATTAAAATAAAAATATAATTTCTTATTTTAGGTCATCTGCTTATGATTTTCGATTAATGGCAAATTTACAAAACGTATATTTAAAAAATGCAGAATTAAGTGCTAGATTTAGTCAATTAGAAAGTCATCAACCAAATATTGCAGAATTTCTAGCAGGAGAATCATTAATTAATATGGCTATTCATTCTTTAAAAGTTACAAATAATGTAAATATATTATTAAAAAAAATTTTATCTTTATTTTATTAAATATAAATTATATTAAAATTATATAAAATTTTTAACTTTATTTTTTAAGATCACAAAAATTAAAAAATTTATTAATTATAGATAGGTGCACCAGAAGAAAATAAATTTCATATTGGTTTAATTGGAGGATTATTTGCATCTCAACCAATAGGAAGAGAAATTCTATTACGATTAGCAACTCATATTTTGATGGGAAATCAAATTGGAGATCCTCCTATAGAAAGAATATTGAATAATTCTGTATTACATTTTATACCTGGGATAGATCCTGGTTTTGATAATATATTTAATATGCAAGATTGTAATCCAATTGTATATGATGAAATAGGAAAAAAATTATTACAGAAAAATATTGTTAATTCGAATAAATTAAATAAAATCACTAATGCATTTAAAACAATGTTACTTAATGAAGGATATGATGTGATAATAATATTAGGAAGTGGAGCACTTGAAGTTAGGTATTAAAAATTGCATAAGTATTAATATTCTAGAAGAATATATTTTCTTTATTTTTTTATAATAATATCATATATTTTTATTTTACTTAGTTATACCGATGATAATTTGAATGTATATGAAAATCTAGCCAAAAATTATGAACATTCATTACGGAAAGGAACTTGTAATTTTCTTAATAATGATATTAAGGAAGTACAAAATTATATTAAAAATCAATATAATATACCAGTAGTAAGTAATATATATTTATTAATGTATTATTAATATATATTATTAATATATGAAATTATTTTTTCTATTAATTGTTTATTTTATTATTTTAAGATAAATATCTATATATATTTAAATAATTATATTTTTAGATAAGTATCAATATGGATTGTTGTAAATATCCACGTCCAGGATCTATTCCAATTATTTGGCGCGAAAATTTATTACCTTTAAAGAAACTTATTCATGGACTTACAACTGGTATTCGTGCAATAGTAACAGACATTAATGATGTTCCTTTAAGAAAAGCTATAGTTAAGATTGGAACCAATAATTATCATGTTTCTAAAAACATGGCTTATTTCAAAATTATTGTTCTTCCTGGTGAATATATGTTAACATTTTTCTGTGAAGGCTACATTGAACAAACTATAAAAATTCATGTAAATTATGAAAGTATAACTAATCTTTATATTAAATTGATAAAACATCATATTGGAAAAGTAGAACATCAAAAATATAATGAAGATCAAGAAAAAAATATTGTAAATCAAGTTTTGATTGATCTGAACAATAAATATTCACTATTATCAATTTTACATACTATTGGTAAATCACAAATAGGTACTCAAATAATGTGTTTAGAAATTGGAACTAAAAATAATAAACAGATTGGTCGGCCATCTATAGCTTTTATAGCAGGTATTTCAAATGGTGCAGCTGTAACATCTAAAATTTTACTTTATTTTGCAAAGTATTTACTAGATCATTATCAAAAAGATATTAGAATAACTAATTATTTAAATCAATTTACGATATATATCGCACCGGATTTATCTCAAAATTCTAATGACAATCAAACTTGTACATCAAGTATAATGAATAATTTACAATTTCCTATTAATAATGAATTAACTACTGATGCAAATATGATAATTAATTGGTTTAAAAATATTAACGCTGTATTAGCAATAAATTTGAATATTGGTTCACAACATATTGAAATTCCATTTGCGGGAAAATATGGAAAAATACACGAACAAATTTATAATACAGATGATGATGATATATTACAAGATTTAGCATTATTATATACAAAATACAATATTCATATGACATCTAAAGATTCGCAATGTAATAGTAACTTAAATATAAATTATAATGGAATTATTCGTGGTGGAATAGGTATAAGTGGAAAAAGAGAACATTCATTAATGGATTATCTTTATTTAAATACAAGTACTTTGATGTTAAATATATATGTTACATGTTGTAACACAGATGATTCAAAAAATGTATGGGAAGATAATAAAGCTAGTTTATTAGCAATGATAGAAAAACTTAATGAAGGAGTAAAAGGATATGTTCTTGATGAAAACAATCATCCAATTGAAAATGCTATTTTATCATATAATCAATCAATACATCACATCAAAAGTGGTATACATGGAGCTTATTGGCTTTTGTTTCAACCTGGTACTCATGTTATAAGTGCCACTGCATCTAAATACATTCAACAGACTAAAGTGTTTATCACACCAGATATACATAACATTTCGTATTTAATATTCAAATTAAAATATGATGATAATTATTTGGGAATGCCCAGAATTGTTTTTATTATACTTTTAAGTAAGATATTTAGTATCTTTACAATATATTTGTAATTATATAAATTGTATTGTAATTATATGTAAATACATACATATTATCATAATGTTTTATAATAATATAATCATAAATTATATTTTTATAGGTACTTTATGTTTGGGAATTATTATATGTTCTATTTTTATTTGTATCAACTGTCAATCTTCCAAAAATTTAGAAAAGAATAATTGGCGTCAATATTCATTTAGTCTATTAAAAGATGGTACAAGTTTTTTTGATGATGATGAAAAAGAAATTGAAATATTTAAAAGACCATTAAATGGTAAGTATTATTAACGTATAACAATAACAAAAATGTAAATTTTCAAAATCTATATATTTATATTCATGTATATTTATAATATATACTTATAAAAATTAGAAAAAAAATTATTTTTATTTTATTTTAATAATGACTTAGTTTTCAAACATCTTCTACAAATTATTAATTTAAGATTGTATTATGTTTGTTTATTTTATTAGTTTAAACTTTTTTAGGACATACACAAATTAAGGAAATTACAAAACCATATTTTGATGATGATAATATGTCAAGTTCTGAAGATACTAGTGATTTAGAATTTGTTAGACCAAGTAAAGAGTGGGAAGAAGAACCAACTAAAGAACATAGATAATATATATTATATATATACTATTATAACATAAATATAAAAAGAAAGATATTTTTTTATATGATATTTAAATTATATATAAAAATATAAAAATTAAAGAAAAAATTACTAACAAATAATTTTAGAATATTAAAACATTGTAATTTTGTTCCAATTTACTGTATAAACAATTATATTTACTAAATTGTATATTACTAAATTGTAAATGGTTTTCAAAAATACCTTATCCAAAATAGTTTAGTAATTTAAATCAAGATAAAAAAAATATTAAAAAAATTGAAAATTATTATATGTATAAAAACTATTGTATTTATAATAATATAAAATAGATTTATATTAAGATAAAATAGAAGAGAAATATAATGAATTTTGTTTGAAAAAGAAAAAATGTGTTTTAAGATATAATAATTGATTTATATTTTTATATGAAGTACAAAACTAATATTTTATATAATATAAATATGAATTATATTCTAAATTCTTTTTGTATGTCTTTTGTATGTATTGTATATTTATATGTGATTTAATATAATATAAATCAATGGAAATTTTTTAAAATATAAAATGTATCTTTTGTGCATATTTTCAAATTTAAAAGATTAAAGTATTAAATGTATAATTTAAAATTTACTTAATTTATTTATATTTTCTTCTAAAGATTTAAAAAATTTGAAAAATATTTATAGAAAATTTATTATAATTAAATATATTTTATACAAAATATGGATAAAGATATATCATTTATTATTTATTATTCATATATAAATAATTAAAATGCTTTTCTAAATTAATTTTATATATTAATAAGTTTAAGAAGTCAAATATTTTTATATATTTTTTATATAATAATACTATAATTATATTACACATTAATATACAATTATATTACGTTTTACACTGTAAGGTTATAAAAATTAATTTCATAAAAATTGTAATTAGAAATTACAAATATTTATTTATTATTTATAATATTATTAATAATATAATAATATATTTATAATTTTAATATTACCATAAAATTTAAGATTTGTAATATGAAACAAAAAAAATTTACTATATTTATTTATTATATTTATTTTATAGTATTTATTCATAGAATTTCTATTTACAATAATTAATACATAATGCATATAGATTTGTTTATTATTTGTTTCAACAAGAAATATTTTATAGTTCCGATTAATGTTAATAATTAATACCGGTAAAATGAAATAAAATAATTATCTAGTAGAAGTATATACTAGTTTACATTTCATTTCAAAATACAAATTGAAATGATGTAATTTTAAAAATTAAATAAATTTTATATATGCTTTTGTTTTTTTTTATATATTGTATTTAGAGATATATAAATTATTTTTATAAAAAATAATTAATATTTACAAATATTACATTAAATTTATTTATTTTTTAAATAATTTTATATTGATTGTACATTCTATTTTGCAGTATGTTATTGAAGATTGAAACTAAGTGAAATACCTACCTAGTAGAAATTTATTCGAAGATTTATTTCGACAGAAAATTTAACTAAGTTGCTTTCGAATGTTGTATACGGATTATTTAAGAATCATAGACATTTAATCATAATTTATGTATGCTTTATTTAAAAAGAATAAAAAAAATAACGTTAATATTAATATCAAATATTTTAATATTTAAAAAAATATATACGGAAATATAACAGAATTCGGGACACGTGATATCTATTTGACAATTTTCATTTTCTTTGTATATTTGTGTAAATACTATTTTTTGAAAATTTTATAAAGAATATTAAAATAGGTAAAGTATTTTTAAAAAGGTATGTTTTATTAATTTTTGATTACTATAATAATAGGAAAATATTAAGATATATATTTTATAATTTATTATTTTTAAATATTTCTAGATTTGAGAGATTAAAAAATGGCAAAAAGAATACAACCATCCTGGGTTCCACCACAAAGAAAAAATAGCTCAGTTCTTAAATTGTATAATAGCTTAACTAGAAATAAAGAAATATTTGTTCCTCAATTTGGAAATCATATATTATGGTATAGTTGTGGACCTACTGTTTATGATGCATCACATATGGGACATGCTAGGTAATTGTAAAATTATATAGAATTGTGTAATATGAAATACAGAATATTTACTTTTATATTTTCTTATTAATTTTTGTTATTTAGATCATACATGTCTTTTGATATAATAAGACGTGTATTATCTGATTATTTTGGATATGATATTTTATATGTGATGAATATTACTGATATAGATGATAAAATTATAAAAAGAGCTAGACAAAATTATTTATATGAAAAATATATAAAAGAAAATCATACGCTTGATAAAATTTTGGATGATGCAAAAAATGTAATGTATATCTTTGAAGATATTGTAAAGAGTACAACTGATATAGATAAGAAATATATATTACAGAATATATTGTGTAATGTAGAGAAAGCTATTGAAAATCTTGAAGATGCAGTAAAACTTAAAGATGAAGATAAAATGAAGGAATTTCAAGAAGTATACATATTTTTTTTATATTATATAAAATACATTAAATAATGAATTTATAAATAGTAATAATGCCATTATTTATAAAAATAATAATATTATTAATAAAATTATTAATTATTAATAAAATTATTAATTATTAATAAAATTATTAATTATTAATAATATTATTAATTTTATTTAATAATTTATCTAAAGATACTATGTTTATAACTTCTATGGATGCAGTTATTATTAAAAGAAGTACGAGATCCTTTGGCAGAATGGTTGGATAAAGAAAAAGGTGCTATGGTTACAGAACATTCAATTTTTACCAAATTATCACAACATTGGGAACAGGAATTTCACAAAGATATGGATTCTTTAAATGTAAAATTAAATATATTATTTATAATTATATATTTTTTGTATTTATAAATGTTATTTTATTATTTGAAATATTAAATTAAACATATGAAAAATGTTTGATTATGATTTAAAAAATAAAATATTTTTTAGATATTAAGACCAAATGTTTTGACTAGAGTTAGTGAATACATACCAGAAATTATAGAATTTATTAAAAAAATTATAGAAAATGGAATTGCATATGAAAGTAATGGTTCTGTATATTTTGATGTTTCTACTTTTAATAAACAAGATAAACATTATTATGCCAAACTTGTTCCAGAAGCATATGGTGATACATTGAGTTTACAAGAAGGAGAGGGTAAATATTAAAATTTTTTTAAAAAAATTCTTGTATCAAATTTTTATTGAAAATTTTTTTATTAGGAGATTTAAGCACTTTAAAGATATCTGAAAAAAAATCGTCAATTGATTTTGCACTTTGGAAATGTTCAAAAGAAGGAGAGCCATGGTGGGAAAGTCCTTGGGGTAAAGGACGACCTGGTTGGCATATAGAGTGTTCAGTTATGGCATCTATAATTTGTGGAGAAAGTTTAGATATTCATACTGGAGGAGTAGATTTAAAGTTTCCCCATCATGATAATGAAATGGCACAAGCAGAAGCGTACTTTAATAATTCTAATTGGGTTAGATATTTTCTTCATTCTGGTCATTTGACCATAGCAGGATGTAAAATGTCTAAATCATTAAAAAATTTTATTACTATACAAGATGCATTAAAAAAATATTCAGCAAGACAACTTAGGCTTGCATTTCTTTTACATTCATGGAAAGATACATTAGATTATAGTGATAATACCATGCATATGGCTATTCAATATGAAAAATTTTTGAATGTAAATATAACACGCATTATCAAATTTTATTATTCAATAATAATATAGATAATTCAATTCAATGTATATAAAATTTATTATTTATATTACAGGAATTCTTTTTAAATGTAAAATGTAAAATTAGATCTTTGGGTTCCGAAACGAATATCAATACTTTTATTAAATGGACTAATTTTGAAATAGAATTAAATGAAAAATTTTATAATGCCAGAGATTTTGTACATAATGCATTATGTGGTAAGAAAGTATTTATAAATTATATATATATATATTTATATGATATTTTTAGAAGGTCAATTTTAAGATTCAAAACAAATATAAAAATAATAAATTTATAAATAGAAAATAAGTTTTAATCGATATTTTTATATATCAATTTTTTGTATTTAAACTTTGCCGTTTAAAATCGAAAAACTTCAAAAGTTTTTCACGAATATATTAATATTCTATAATATATTTCTTTCCGTTATTAAATATATATTACATTATTGTTATATTAGCGATACTTAAAAGATACATTTTATTGTAGATAATATTGATACAAAGAGCGCACTTGATGCAATTAGAGACCTTGTGACGGATTGTAATATTTATATGAAAGAAATTAAACAACCAAATACATTATTACTTAGAGATGTTGCAGTTTATATTACAAAAATGTTTACTATATTTGGTACTATATCATATTCACACGATGCTATTGGTTTTCCAATAGATAGTAATATCGTGAAATTAAATGTATGGTTTATATTTATATATATTTATAAAAAAATATATATATATTTTTTTATTTATATTTTGAATTTTTCATTATGGATTTCATTATAAAGGTCGAACAGGCTGTTATGCCATATCTTGAAATTTTGGCAAATTTCCGTGAGAAAGTAAGAAATCATGCTAAAACTTTGAAAGCTAGTACTATTCTTGAAGAATGTGATATATTACGTGACGATATTTTACCAAATATTGGAGTTCGTTTAGAGGATAGTAATAATGAAATTTGTAAAATTAAACTAGTAAATAGAGAAGATCTTTTAAAAGAAAAAGAATCTAAGAAGCAAATGGAATTAGAAAAAATGCTAGAAAAAGAAAAGAAAAAAGCAGAAATTGCTGCGGCAGCTGTAATAAAAGAAGCACAAAGGAAAATTCCCCCTTCTGAGATATTTAAGTTAGAAAGAGATAAATATTCTCGATTTGATAGCAACGTACGTAGAATTGTTTATAATAATATATATTTTTTTTCATAATTAAAAAATTTAAAGCTTTTTTTCTTATTTAGGGTTTACCGACGCATGATATCAATGGTAAAGAAATTAGTAAAGGACAAATAAAAAAACTGCAAAAGCTTCAACAAGCGCAAGAAAAGAGATATAATGAATATCTCGCTTCTATTTAATAAAGCGCTTAATGTAGTATTAATTTTATACATTAGAAAGGTGATTGTTTGAGAAAAATATTGATTTCACCTTTTTAAAATATTTATTTTTATGTTAATTTTTTTTATCATTGCATTGTTCATTAATTTATTATTGTTTATGAACGTAACAACATGCATATATAATATTTATATTTATCTTTATATTATTAAAAATTAATTAAAAAATTATTTTTAACTTAAAAGTTTTTTTATATTTTACAAATTAAAATTTATAAGTTTACAAATTATTTATCATTATTATGCTATTAAATGAGGACATATTTGCAATTAATGATATTATTATAATGGAATATATTAAAAACGATATAAATTTATTTGTATAATTTAAATTAGCAATTCTATAAAATTAATTTATAATTATAAAATTAAAAATTAATTACTTAATTCGCTTTTATTGAATCGAAACAATTTATAAGCTAAAAATTACGCAATATCATATTTTTATTTTATGTGTACCTAAATAAACAACATATAGAAATTAATATGATATATTATTATAGAAACGTAAATCCTATTTTAGCATAAAAAAAATAGATAGAAAGATTTATTATTAATGATGCGATTTCACTGATGAATAAAAACTCTAATTTGTTAATATTAATGTATAATCTGTAAAGAGGTATTCGTGATTTTAAAGATAAGAAAATCGACAAGAGAAAGACTAAAAAGAAAGTATTATTAATTTTGTTATATGATTTTATAGAAGCATAAAGAGATAGATATAAAATAAATACATAAATATATCAAATTTTAAAAAATTTTTATATATTTCTTTTCAAATTATACTTTTCTAATAATAAAATTATAAAATTTTAAAAAATTATAAAAATGATATTTTTAAAATTCGAAAAAAATTTCATGTAATATTTTCTAATTATTTTCTTTTAATACAAAATTGTGAATTGTGAGATGCAATCAAAAATTTTTATTATAAAAAATTTTTGTATTAAGAAAATATAATCCCGAAAAAATATCACGCACATTTTTTCAAGAATAAAAATTTTGTAAAAGACATTGTGTATTTATAATCCGTGTATTAGAAAATGAATTAAATTCTTAATATACATCACATGTGCTTCATGTACACATTTTAATACATATTCAATATTATGATTTTTAGATATTGTAAAACAAATTGTTATTTTTGGTCAAAAATCATTTTGATAATATATAGTGTATAATTAAAAGTATGAAATGATTAATTACTAAATATTAAATATTAAATAAATTTGTTGAACACTAGACAAATATTTATGTCGCTAGACACTAAACTAAATAAATTAAATAATTTTCTCAAATAATATTTCGATTAAAATGATATAATTATCAATCTATTTTGATATACGTTATAAAATAATTAATACTTAGCTATAAAATAAAATATCAAAAAATAAAATGATCATAGGTAAATATGAAAAAAAAAAAATTAAATGAGATATCAAAAGATATAGTAAGCTTTCATAATAAAAATAAAATATAATTTTATAATTTAATTTCATCAAATATAATTCATGGAATGACTTTTTAATTATCAAAATAAAGAATAATCAGATAATATTGTATTGATAATAAAATGTAAGCATAACTTTCAAATATAATATAATATCGTTGTATAGATAAAGTTACGATTCTGATCGTGCAAAATATTTTGCGACACGTCACCATTGGATTTGCTAGAGACCTGAAACAAAATAAACTTCGCACCATTTCCATCCTACCGGATGAATCTGACATGCGATGTTGTCCATTATTAAAGCATAATACCCCTTTCACAATGACGTGAGTCGGTGTGTGACAGCTTTATAAATGTAAAAGCTGTATAATGGCCGACGAAGCAGGCCGATATTCATCCCGCATTCAGGAACTGTGAAAACGCGAAGCGAATGGGTCGTGTATCACGAGCTTTTCCAACTCGAGAAAATACGTTGGACTGATAATGTCTTATATCGAAAACGGGATGAAATAATTAAGAAATATCTTTTCGTTTCGATTTTTCTATTAAAATGAATAATATATGAAAATATATTTGGAATAATATTTTAATAAAATTATGAAATTCATGTTATTATTATATATTGAACTTTATTAGACGATTTTTTTTCGTATAGAGAGAAAAAGTGAGAGAATAAGTTGACGTTAACAATGCGTGACGGTTAGTGAAAAAAATATGCTCTCGAATATGAAATCAAGATCGATAAAAAAAGCAAACAGACTTTTCGCTTGAATTCTTTCTTTTTTACCCATTTCTCCTTTCTCTCTTTTTCACTTTCTCCCTTTATACTATATCTTCCTCCATTCGTGGTGACGTGAATGAATACGTAAATTTTTTCAGGAAAAACTCGATTTTGGGACCCCAAAATCGAAAGAAAGGTCTCGATTCTTGATTGACACCTGAATGTTCTCGTATGCATATATAAAAGCCACCCTCTTTCTCCGCATTTCTCTCTTTGTCGTTCTCTCGATACACAGTTTTGTTACGTTCGTCGGTTTCTCTTTACTCGAAATCAGAGTTCGGTAACTGTTGTAATTTAACGAGCACCACTTTTTACTCGTGTTACCGATGTGTGTTCATTTTTTTTTCTTCTTCTTCTCGCCTCTTTCACGCTACCATATTTTTTTTCTCTCGTTGTTTCCACGATGTCGTTGATCGAAATGTTTCAGAGTAACCGAAAAAACGGAGGAAAAAAAAAGAGCTTGAAAAAAAGAAGAAAGTATATATACGTATATGTAGAATGTCGGAAATGTAAAACGTCATTGTATCAAAAGATCGATTTCGAAAGGAAAATAAATGAATACGTGAAAAATTTTCGCGTTTTTAAATTAGAAGACTATTCTGGACTTGTAATCCGATGTTGATTGTTCAATAGTTTTTTTCGCTATGAAGAAATTTGTCAAAAAAAGAAAAAATAATAACAGAGAAAGAAGAAAATAGAATGTTGGGAAAAATTTGAAGAATTATGATCGAGAAAATAGTTAAAGTTATTTTCGAAGTGTAGATAATTGTTGAACGGATATTATATCTCAAGGGGATATATTTCTATTGGATATTAACATTTTTAAAATAAAATAAATGTGCTCTTCAATATCGCCGATATTAATTAATAATTTCATAACAAATTCTTGAAAATAGAATGAGTTGCTGATAGATATTTTTGTGGAGGAAGTTCGATTCACAATATTTCAAAATTGCAGATCCATTATAGGAATCATAGATACGTTCTGAATTCACGAAAAATTTTCGAGAAAATTTTCACAATATTATTTAATTTTTGAATAAAAATTTCTCTTTCGATTCTCATCTTTCAGGAATTTGGGGATTTTCCTTTCCGGATTATTATTATGTAACTTTTCTTAAATCTGAACAATTATCCCGAGAATTAAAAATGAAGAGATGTATTGAGAAAGAGATTATCATTTCCTGAAATTCATTTTCATATTAAGTAGAATGAAAATAATTATTTAAAATTTTTTCTTTCTACATTACTTGCTTTTTCAAGTTATAAAATCTAGTTAACAGATTATTCTGTCCATCGATACGTTCGCAACACAATTCATATCAAAAACGAATTCCGTAGCATGATAACTATAAGCCAGACATAAATAATTGATATTGTTCGAGGACAGCTATCCCAATGTGTCTGTTCATGTGGCAACGGGGTGCGTTCGAAGGGGTGGCATGAGGCTACGGAGCCCACTTTTATAACTCTATCGACAATTTTCAGCTACCCTCTCGTCGGTTTTCGATTTACACCGCAGACTTCACCGTGCTCTTATCCTTTTGTTTGATTTATACTTTTTTTTTCCCCGTGGAGGAGTGATTTTTCGAAACTTTCCCGCTAGCTGTACGATTATTGCTATTGTTGCGCCCTGTAGAACGTCGGCCACGTTGAAACGCTCGAAAAGTCGATGACAAATTGCCGATAGACTGTTCATCGCCATCAGTTTCGTTTTATCTATATGTTCCTCAAGTTTCGCGCGAAAATTGTGATGGAAAATGTGATGAACTGTCTATTTTGTGAAAGTGTTAAACTGTTTGTACTACGTATATCAATTGATTGAAAAATATGAAAGAGAATGATAACGAAAATATAAATATATCTTGTCATTTCTCTTATTATATAGTGTATACATTTCTTTTTGGATAAAAAAATAATTTGGATGGAGAAAAGATTATATAAAATTATTTGTCATTAATTCAATTTTCGAAAATGTGAACAGAAAAAAAAGATATTCGACCAAAGCCAAAAACTGTTTATTTATAAACAAGGTATGACAATTATTTATTTTTTTAAAAAAGAAATAGATTCTAGATTTTTTCTTCTTATTTTCTCTCTATGAATTATAATGACTTTGATGCCTTTTTAAATTCCTATAAGACCGAGTATTTTGATTTACGATACTTTCGAGACACATATATACACATTGTTCACAAATTATTAAGCCGTTCACACAAATTTTCAAACGAAATCTCGTCAATTAACGTATCCAAAATTACCTTACTAATCAAACTAAAAGTCGATCAAATAAAAATATCACAATGTTATAAAAACCAAGAAAAAAAAAGAAAGAAAAATAGAATACGATTCCTTCGCGATTAACCGGATAACGTGACTAGTCGGAACGCCTCGTCAAGCCCAAGTATATAAATACATATCTCGAAGGGTTATACGGATTTAGCCGGCGCGTTACGTCGATTCGCAACCGCTCTTATTTTTCATCGTACCACCCAACATTTTTTTCCTCTTCTCCTCTTTTTTCTCCCCCCTCCTCTCTTCCTTTTAATTCAAGCCAATCTTCACCCTCCGCCACTTTTCTTTCGCGCGTCCCCTTTCCTTTTTTTTTTCTTTTTTTTTCAATCTTCGGTTCAATCGCCGCGGCCTTTCCACAGCAAAAACTGACCCCTAAACGCGGCCTAAACTGCGAATCGACACGTGGATAGTGCTGCATAGGCGCGTGCGTTTTGTTTCGTTGAAAAACAACGTTGGGTGGAGGAGAAGAGAAAAAACTAAATGAAAAACTAACCGAGACAATGCTCGGAGCGCAGCTGGTTAAACGCGGAAGGGTTAGCGATTAACATAAAAGGGTACCATTACACGGCGCGAGGGCGCAATCGGATTCGAGGCGAGCTCGGTTAACGAGCCGTATTTATATGGTGTTTTTGCGTTGGAAAAATACACACACGGGTGTAACCTTTCTCGTGAGATATACGGTAAGTAGCTACTTGCCACTTACGGGAATAGTTTTTTCGAAACGATTATGGCGGACGATACTGCACGATCAATTTTCATTGGAATCTTTTCTTTATGATTCTTGTTATTAACATTTTTTTTTTTGCATTTAAATGTTTATCCTGAGATACAGAGATTTTGTTCTTTAATATTTTTATATGTAGACAGTTTGAATTATGCAAAAACTCTCTAACTGTGTTATAATTTTTTTGTAATATTCTGTATGTATTTCGATACTTATGTAAATATTATATCGTTTTAAAGTAGATAAAAAATCACGTAATTTCAAAGGAAAGTAAATATATAAAACAATCGTATAAAAAAAAAGAAGAAGAAGAAGAAAAAATAGCGAATTGCGAATGGAAGAAGCGCAAATAGGAAGAAATTACAAGTCTCGAAGACCTGCCCTCGAGTAAAGGGTGGGCAGACTTTAACCCTTTCACCCTCGAGGGCATGCGCAGAGGAAAGTCTGCAATGCAACCTCGATAATTGCTGCACCCGAGACAAAATGGTAGGCGTTCGTAGCGATGGCGGAATTGCGAAATATACTGCTCGTTTCATAACATCCATTAAATAACCAATCTTTTAAACAATATAAAAATATAACAAATAGCCAATACACCAATAATCATCTTCACTTTCATCGATCTTTTCCTCTCTCGAAGTACAATCTCCTCTCTCCAAGAGCAACTTATCCGTATCCCGAGTTTGATTTCTTTTTTTTCTCGAGTCTCGTGGTTTCCGGTAGGCCAACAGTGCCTTCGTTCCAGTTTGCAATGGCACGCGTAAAGTCATGCTTCGTTAAAAGGAAGCAATTACTAGAGAGATTTAAGGAGGGCAAAGAGGATCACGTCGTCTCTCCTCCTTTCTTTCTTTCCTTTTTCTTTTCTTTTTTTTCTTAATTTTCTCTCCTCTTTTTCTCGCTCCTTTTTCTTCTTTTCTTCTCTTCCCTCTTCTGGTCCAGTCTTCCTCGAAGTTGATGGCGTGGCTTGCTGCGTAGTTAGCGGGGCGTGTCTTCAGTTTCTTTGAATTAAACATCATGCCTGCTTCAATCAGCCCATCCCTTCGCCTCTTTCGCTCCTTTTCATTTCTTCCTCGCCGGTCCACGAGGATCCCGGCCTCTTCTTCGCTCTCGTTCGAGGCGAACGCGTTCCCTCCTCGTCCCACAGGCCTCTGTTTGACAACTCGTCTTCGTTCGAGAATTCGTTCGAGAGCGAATCCAAAGGGCAGCAGGATTCCCTTTCCTTCCTTCGAGCAAGATATCCATCGCGAGATATGTCTCTTTATAAATTTGTAATCAATTCTTGCACCGACTTCTTCTACGTTTTCCCACGTTTGTCGGGCTCTCGAGCACTTGTTCGAGACTGGAGGATGCTGTTTCTTTTTTTTCTGATTATTAACCTGATCGTGGAGAAATGTGGCGGGGATGTAACATAGAGGACGAAATTTTCGAAGTTTCGTAGGGAAGGTCGATAAGTAAAATATTTATTTATTTAAATCGTTTCAAATTTAAATTTTTATGAATTTTAATAATTAAATAACGATTTAAATATTCTTTTGAATTTCGAAAGAATGAATTTTGGAGAAAAGAGAAAACATTATTGGTATTAATAATTGGATTTTTTATAATTTACTATATGGTACTTAGATTAAATATTTCTCAGGAAGAATGAAAACTTGTACGTAAATTCAATGTTGGAGGTGGAACGTCTTTCCAACACTAGCGTACATAAGTCTTGGACTCAGGTGGTGTTGGCTCGACAAGACGTTCATACAGTGAGCTTCTGGCACTTTGCTTTTACCGAAATTTATTTTCTCCGCCCGTTTTACGGATCTTGTAAACGAGAAAGAAACGGTAACAATATTGGACATGTAAAAAAAAAAAATATATATTATAACACGTAAGATATTTCGAAATTTAGATGATTCTGAAAATCTTTCGATTCGAAGATATCAATCATTCGAAAGAGTATCACATATTTTTAAATAAAATCACGAAATTGAAACGATTTGTATATATTTTCAAATATATTTGTCACACTTTTATTGCGTTCGAAATAAAAAATAATTTGATTTGAGTCGGAATTATGGAAATAGAAAATATCATTCGATGATATTTCCCGTAATAATTGAAAGGCAATATCGGGATACATTTTATTCTGAGAAGAAAACGGTTTTATTAGGGAAAAAAGTAGATGTCGTAGATGATTATCGAAATTGCGTCGAGCAAATGATTAGCCACGTCGACACGTGTTATGGAGATGAACCGTCACGAAAATGATTTCGGGGTGGCTTTCAAGAGGTGTACGCTTTCACAGGATATCAGGCTTTTTGTGTCAAATCGATCCGCACTCGATTGAGCGAGGGTGTCACGGCGGTGGACGGATACATAACACTTGGGGCGTTTCAAAAACGATGTTAAAGGGTGTCTGTTGCCGTCGCGTGTAAATTTTGTTAGAACTACACGCGCAGATTATCGTTCACGCGTTTCTACACCCGTTCATCGATCCCGTTATAGAATTTTTTTTTTAAGCGCCGATCGTCCGTTGAATCTTCATCAGCAGGGATGGACGCGACGAAGTTACTGTCTTCTAAAATGTGAGAGAAATTTAGAAAAAAATGCACAAATTTGTTTCTTTTTTTAACGCAGAAATAATATATAGAAATAGAAAAAATTTACTTAAAATATACGAAAATCTAGAGAATGTATTTTATCATATCCGATAAAATATCTAAAGAAAAATAAATATTATGATATTTCGTAAAAATTTTAAGAAAAACATTAATGTTTCTGCGGTCTATTTAGTAATTTTTTCGAGCAAATTTTTTTTAAAAGAAAAAAAACGAAATTAAAATTGTATTTATAAAACCCTAATAATATCAAACTTAAAACGATCTTGTCATTCTCGACAATCGTGCAACGACACGCCGATTCCCTAATTAGATTATTTTCCCTGAAAAATATTCTCCCTCCCCTCCTCTTTTTCCAACAATCTAACAAATTTTCACTTCACATAATCGCACTATATTATTTCTGATTTCTCGCAGAGAGACAAAGTCCGTACGAAGTCGTCACGAAATATAAATAACACGGAGAGCCTCGTGCAAGAAGGAAGCCCCGTTCGTTTTCCGTTCCCCGGTTACGTTCCTCCTCTTGCCTATCAATCCGCCCGGCGATCCTTCCTTCCTTCCTTCCCTCCCTTTTTTCTTTTTTCTTTTTTTTTTCACCCTTCCCTCTCCTTATCCTTTCAGCTTCTTCAGAGTAGCGAGAAGATGTACGGCTCGATACCCTACGGCCGAGTTGCTCCGCATCACCACCACCACCACCACTCCAGAGAGAAGTCCACCCCAAAGATTTGATCAGGAAAAAAAGATATGCGGCCGGAGAGTGAGAGGGTGAGAGGGTGGAGGGGCGAGGGGTGGGTCCCCTAGTTCCACGTCCGAGAGCGTAGGGTGGCCCTCGCGAAGCGCCTGGCCCGCCGCACCCCAAGCGCTATGAAAAAAACTTCGCTACCCCCCTAACGATTTTTTTTCCCTCAACCCCATCTCCCATCCGCGCACACTAATTACGTTTTTAGGCGAAATTACTGCTAGGCGAGTGGCAACAACGGCGATCCTGCTCTTAATGTTTTTCTTTAACACGGATCTATGGGGGTAAAGAACTGGATGGGTGGAGAGGAGGGAACAGGAAAATAGCGAAATATCGGTGAGATTTCTCCTCTTCTCTGCTTTATCTATTTTTCTTATTTCTGAGAGAGGATGGAATGCGAGAAGAAGAGGTGTGGAGAGGAAGGTGGGGACCTCGAGGACCACGGCTCCGCTCTAAGACCGAGGATTGGCTCTGATTATAAAATGTTAAATGGCATCGTCGTCGACCTCGTTACTCATCTAAATTTTATTCGTGCCGGCAATTGGCTACGGAGCAAAAGGTCGTGGAAGAATCGGCTGGGTCAGCGGAAAGTGGCAATCACGCCCTGCCTTCTCCTCTGATCCTCTTTATTCCGTTCTGCCACCCCTGTCCTGTGATCATTGCCTGGATTTTCGTCCTTTTTTCTCCTCTCTCTCTCTTTCCCTTTTCGTTAATTTCGTTGGCTTCGTTCAATCGTTTCTGAAATTTCATTCAACTCGTCGCATCTTCAAAGCTTTTTAACTTTTCTTTATTAAATTCGCGCCAATTGTCTATCTCTCCGATTATGTATAACACTCTTCGAAGTATAAATCTATTAAAAATTTTGTTTCTTCAAATACAAGCGATATATATATATAGTAACGCAAGAGATTGAATTAATCTAAAGATTGGGTTATGTAGATACAAGCTCAATAGGCAGGTTAGTATCTTCTCTTTCCTTAAACGTGCACCAGGTTTTTCCATCTATATGATAATTGGAACGTCCTTTGAATTTTGTTTGAACACGTGGAGCTACGGTGTTAGATTTAACGATGCAACAACGTGTATCTGTCCCTGGGACAAATTTTTTTTTTTTCGACAACCCTTCCCCAATATTGACGGCTGATCGAGAGATGCAGCAGTTACGCGCATCTCATGAATAATTTTCTCCTCTCTCTCTCTCTCTGTCCTCCATTCCCATTCTCTCCTCCTCTTCTCTCTCTCTCTCTTTTTTTTTGGTATCGTTCTGTGGGTCGATCGGATTCTAGCTTGCGGGGTTAAAGGTATAAGGGTGCAACCGGACCTAGGCTCGGTGCAAATCCCTATAGATAAAAAGTCTGCACCCACCCCAGGCACTATCACCCTAGCCGATAGTAGTGACTCACCCACGATCACCCAACCCATTTTTTTTTCAATCCCTCCGCGCCACGGATCCGTGGGTCCACACGGGGTGGAAGGGATGAATCCTTTCGCCTCGTGCTCTCTCCTTGTACCTTGCCGCTTCCGTCGAGAAGGGTTCGCCGAACTCGAAGCCAAGGCATCCTGCTCGAACTCGAGCTCGTTCATCGAAGGAAACGATAGTTGGAAATACGAATAGGACAGGAGTTTACGATTTTTGATTCTTTTCTAAATATACGACAATTTCAGCGATATCTTAATATCTAAAAAATTTTTATTGGAATTCGAAGGCGGACTCGAAACTAGAGGCCAAGATTTTCCACGATTGAACGATCTTTTGTATCTCGTAGAACACTTTTATCCGCTAATGGACTCTCATCTGACCTCACCTCGCCTCGCGTTACTTGGACGGTTTATTATTCATGACCCGTTACTAAACCGTGAATATTTTCCCTCTACAGTACCCTTTTTTTTTGGGTACTCGCGAAAGCGGGCGTCGCCTTTTTACGCGTGCGTTATTTTTTATGCCTTATGTCGAGCACTCTCTTCATCCCTGTCCCGTCGCCATTGCCGTTCTTCTTCATCTTCATCGTCTTTCTTCTCTACCTTCCCGTCTTTGCCTCTTCCTTGTTCCATCCCTTTCTCTCCCATTGAATTTTAAACGGACGATCATTGAGGAAATTGTAATTTTAATTTTTGTAATTTTTTTTACCATTACGCGTTCATCGATAGGATAGATATAGATTAATAAGAATGAAGGTTACAAGGATTTTTGGATATTCATTTTGCGAGGATTAAAATGAATGAAATATAATTTCAATATAAGCAAAATATTCTTCGAAGAGTTACGTAACGAAAGTACGTACGCACGTTCCCTTTTTGTCATAAATAAAATTTAAGAAATTAATGAAAAAGTAATAAAATCGTAACGTATATCCGCACAGAAGCCACCCCCTTGATCCGTGAACCGTAAAAGAAAAACCGTTACAACGTTTTAGAAAAAAAAAAACTTTTCTACGATAATTGGGAAGACGGATCCAAGAATTTATTTAATCCGAAGCATCGCGTAGCGAGCGTTAACAAACTAATTTCGTTTCTTCTTTCCGTCCATGAATCTGCTCTTGTCATCCCCCGTGTCTCGTCTCGGCCATCGTCTCCCCTTCAACGAGTGGCGGTTCTCGAAAGAAGAAGAAGAAGAAGAAGAAGAACAAGAAGAACAACAAGAGGAAATAAGGAAACGATGGAGGAAATATTTTGACCCTTCCCCCTTTCCTTTTTCCTCTCCTCTTCTTACCTCTCCATGCCGTACCGACCGAGCGTAGACGACCGAGAGTCAGAGGGTAAAGAAGGAAAGCGAGGTTTTCGAGAGAAAAAAAGAGAGGATAGATAAGAAGGGGAAGAAGCAAAAAAAAAAAAAAGAGAGAAGGGTGAGGCTCGGTAGCACGCGCGATTCCCCCTCGAAGAAGTATCTTGCGTAATTAAGCAACGCAGCCGTAATGTATCCAGTGTGCAGGGGGCGGCCATATTGCCTCCGGTGTGGGACGGAGAGGGGGAGGTTGGAGGCCGCGCGAATCGAAGTACCGGAGGGTTGCTACCGACGAAGAGATGGAAGGGTGAAGAGAGCTCTGAGAGAAGAAGCCGGGTGAGACTGGGTGAGTGAGGGAGAGACTGAAAGAGAGGAGAGGGAGAGAGAGAGAGGAAAGAAGAGAGAAGGAGGGCGAGGGGAGGATTGTAGGGGCAGAGTGAGGGTAATGATATGCCGGGTAAGTCGAAGCACCAGCGACGACTCCGACCCTTCATCGAGAAGAGTAGGAAGAGAGACTAAGGAGGGGCACCAGGAGTCTCAGCCAGGCATTTTCTTTCCTCGTCCTCGACCTCGTCTTATTTCCTTTCCCGCTTTCTTCCTCTTCCTCCCCTCCTCTCCCTCCTTTCTTTTTCCTTTATTTTTTTTTTATTTAATTCGGGAGCCAGCAATTACAACAGCCACGAGACACTCGTGCCGCGATACCTCTTCTTCCTTCTCCCTCCATCTTTCTCCTTCTCCCGCGATGGGTGATATTCCATCGCGTACACATTTTTCTTCCCATTGTTTCATCCCTTCGCCTAAACACCCCTCTCCGTTCGGCCGCCCGAACGGTTGCGTTGCCAACGTCGTTGGTCGGTTCATGTTGAATCATTCGCGGAAGAATTGTAATCAAAGTTCCTTGCGGAACGGGGATGGAAGGAAGGAAATAAGTAAGAGAAGAACGTGGGCTATCGAGAGGGAGATGGATAGAAAAAGATGTCGGTATTATTCGAGGGGGCATTCTTTAAATTATATCGAATCGTTGTTCGAACTTCGAATATACACACCGCGTGTCATTTTTCGAGGAAAAAGAGTTTCTAGTTTAGAAAAAGAGAAAAAAAATTAAAGCTATATTCCATAAAACTCGGCGGTTTAAGCGTATCGCGGAAGTTGATGGAAATGGTCCGCCCGTTGAAAGCGCCTTCGTTTCACTGAGCCAGTGAAATCGAACGATACGGATTCGACTGGAATCAGTCACCAGCTGCACCGTGGTGGGTTTATCTAATTTATGATGCCGTTAAGGGATCGTGATATTTAAACGAGGCCGACTCCTCTATTCGCACGTTCATGTTCACCGAATTAATCTCGGAATCATTGGGCGTGAGCGCCGCCGTCAAATCAAAAACTTACATCTGCTCGACGCGGGATAAATCACTCCCTTGATCCGTTTAAATACCATTTGCATATCATTAATTTGTTAACCATCGATTTTAACCTCGACGAGGCGTTTCGATCGCGAAAATATTTGTCGCTGCGTGGGAAGGGAAAAATGGAACGCAGAAGAGGGAAGAAGAAATTGTGGCGGCGGTTACGAAATACCATGCATGTATCCATGCATAAATCATGATGAGTCGCGGTTTTCGTGATACGTGTACGTGAAAGTCGCATGCTTCGGTATCGGCCACTATTATGTAAATCAACCAGTGGCACACCATGGTACCCACCCATAAACGATAAAATATCCGCTATATACAAGCCTTCCATTGTGTGGAATTCATAGAGGGCCTTCGAGATAGACTGCGGAAAAGAGAAGACGTGGGAAGGGTGTGCGTTCGGTCACCAAATCGCTCGCGAACGATTCGTGGAGGGAAATTTGTTTAAAAAAAAAAAAAGGAAGAAAATTGTTATAAGGAAGGTTTAACAAATTGGGATTTCTTGAAGAAATGTGGATGCAAAGGAGAGGGAAGGGGAAGGGGAGGATGTTCTGTGTGTTCTTTTGTTTCAATATCTTTTTGAGACGTGAATAATTTTAAGAAACTTGCATGTTTCTAAAACGTGGAGTATATACTCTCGAGTATATACTTTTTAATATTGTATAATGCGCAATAATATCATAAATTTCGTGTCTGCTAAAAATTTAAAGGTTTTAAATTACTTACGTAGCGAGGGAATAGTATTGAATTTTTTATATTTTTTAAAGATAAATTAAAGGGATGCGATGAATAATGTAATACGACATAAAGAGTCTTTAAAACTCTACGAAGCGTACACATTTTGTCTTCCTTTCCTTTATTCTATATCTCCTTAATTCTAATAAATTATCATAATCGCGTAATTAATTAATTATAATTAATTTTAATAAAAGAATACAGATTATTGTTTTTCTATCTCGACATTGGCATAGTTTCGAAGCCACAGACTGTGAACGAGGGATGTATGATACGCGTTTTAAAAACAACAACAACAACCTTCAAATGCTCAACTCGTGTCCACCTATAAAGGGGTGACTTCGCTTCACAATATTTCCCTTTGAAACTCTACAACTTTAATCTCAACCACTCAACCCATTAATAATTTTAACAATATATTTAAAACAGCATATTAAAAAATAGTAAACACAGTGAGAAAATAAATTAATTTAGACGTTCGTTACGTTATTCTGACAATTAGAAAAAAAAAAAAAAGAAAAAAAGAAAGAAAAAGTTTCAACATTGAATAAAATTTTCGATGAAATACATACCGTCTACCGTATCTATTAAAGTACGATACGATACGATATGGAAATATGAAAATATTGAAATGAAAGGGAAAATGTCGCGAGCAAAAGTTCCTCGTAGCTTGCAGCCGCGAAGAGATTGATTTGAAAATGGTTGTTGACCTTGGACTTGAGCACATTTGTGCATGTCGATGGAATTGATGCCATTGATTTTTTTTTCAGCGGGACTACCCAGCAGGCTACGATGCTCCGTATACTGCAAAGGAATACAGTCGCGGAGAACTTAAATCTAATTCCGTCCTCCTCACAAATCGAATCCATCGATAATTCATATTTGCCTTATTAATTAATCTTACATTTTTTCGTTGAATTTTTCACTTTAATAATTTCAATCGATGAGAAAAAATACATTCGTCTATCGCGTAAAAACTAGGCTACGGTATTTAAAAATTCCAAACGTGAAACGTGTAAAAAACACGAAATTTCCTTTAAAATTAACATAAATTTTAAATATCTCTTTCGTCCAATCAAAGAAATTTAAACCATCTCGAATCACACTCTCGTCAAAAATACCGATTACTTACGTTTGACACAGCTCACCTTAAAACCACGAAGAGAAAAGAAAAAAACGAACCGATAACTCAGCCACCGCCAACCCATTCCGCGTACACGGCGATACCATCTTTCGAAAATCCACTTGCTCCTTATTTTTCCCGAATGTTTCTCTCCCCGAGACCGATCCATCCTTCGATAAATTCCAGGCAACCGAGGACGCCGCGAGAAACAGAGGGGGCATAGGTGGAAATTTCGCATCCCTTTCGCTCGCTATCGAGGATAATCGAAGAGGTGTGCGTCGCCGCCACGGCTATATATCCCTCCCCCATAAATGTAATCCGTATAAAAACGATGGCTCGAGAAACGAAAGGAAACTGGAACTGGAAAGGAAATAGATCAAAACTGGGGCACGCGTGATCGCGCGAATTTACTGCATATTGGCTCTCGTATATGACCGGCCCTCCTCCTCCTCCTCCGCCTCTTCTTCTTCTTTCGAAGAGTACGTTCTTCGTGCGATTTCGAGACCCCTGACCGATTTGCTTAGCGGTGCTCGTTCTTCAAGGTGGAAAAAAACTCAAAGGCCGGGGTGGGTAGTTAGTCGTTGGTCAACCCCGGTAATTGCGCGTAACCATGGAAATGCCTGTTTGTTTGGGGGTTCTTTTGGTCATAGAGACGAGGGCGAGCGCAGGGTGAAAGGGTACGGGTTTTCGAGGCCACTGAATGCAAAGAAGGGTTGCAGAGGGTCGGCCGGAAGTCAAGGACGCATTCACTGACTTCGAGAAACTCGGCCACCGTTCTCCTCGGTTTCGTGTGTGTGTTTTTTTTTTTTTAAGGTTGACGCGAAACGATGATGAAGGGATGATGAATTTGTGTCACGTAAGGGGTCTTTTGACCTTATTCCACGCCCAGATTATGGCTTATTTTTCATGGATTATGGAAGAAGTCTTCTCCGCGATTATTTGATTCTTCTTGAAGAACATTTGAATGTTTAGATCTCTCGATGATGGAATGAATTTTTCATGTATACGAGGTATATCGGGTTAACTTAATCGCCGATTAAATAACGAAGAGAAAATTCGTAGAAAACAATTTCTTCGTTATGAATAATTTTGGTATCGTTGGAAAGTATCGATTGATTATTTCATTATGGTAAAATTCAACGATACGCGTAAAATTAGAGTTGATTAATGGCGCGTGCCGTTAGTTCCAAGAGTCGAGGAACAAATTGTATTTCGCTATTTCATGTATTGATAGGTTGCTCTTTGTGTGTTCCCGGATCCCTCAGTGGCGGAATACATATACCGGCAATACATCAATCTTTATCGAGTATTTTCGACCGAGGCACACTATTAAATCACGATCCTTTTACCGCTTAAATATACGTTGCTCGACGCGCATACATAAACATATGATACGATCGCATAACTGATGATTACAATGAAACACTTTTATATCTACCGTAAAAACTTTCCTTTTCTTTTTTTTCAAAAAACAATTCTCAATTCAAAATTGTGGAAATATGAACAACCCTAACGAAATAAGCTTATTTCCTAACGCCACAACTTGATTATATAACAATTACTTTATTGCCAATCTTATCACTGCTGAAAATCAACCGAACAAAATTAATGAAAAGACACGTATATGCGCATATGCACAAGGAAATTTCCTCCAAGCACCTCTCCTCGAGAAATGGAGTCAAGAGCGATAAAATTCGACCTATCTTTTAAAACTCCAAATAACTTCCCATCAAATCCACACACAAATCCCTCAAAAATCCTCAAAAATAATCATCGAGAACACGAATCGAGAAAAAGGAAAAAAGAGAAAAGAAAAGAGAAAAGAAAGGAAGAAAAAAAGGAATGTTCGTGCTGGCAACGAGCGCGAGCGCTAATTTCGTATTCGTCCTAGAAGCCCTTACGGAGGAATAAGGAAGCGGAGCGCGTCGTTGGAGGGACAAAGAAGGACCATTGGAAGGGTGAAAAAAAAAGGGTCGAAAATGTGAGAGAGAGAGAGCAGAGCGCGAAAAAGTTAGGAGAAAGAGAGAGAGAGACAGAAAGAGAGAGAGAGAGGGGTAAAACCGAGGCATCCCCACCCGATGGGCCATCCGCCCCTGAAAAAAGAGTTAATATTGATCCGTTTTTTTATTTGAGTCACCCCCAGGTTTTTCACCCTCGCTATTTTTTCTTCCCTCGGCTGCAGGGATCGCCAAGCGCGGCCCCGCTGGCACGACAGAGACGGAATTAGTGTTTCTATAGCAACTCTCTACCTCGTCCGTTCGTTTCCACGTCCGTCCGTCAGTCCGTTGGTCCGTTCCGTCCGTGGAACGTCCGCTGCCACGAATTATCCCTCCTTGATTCCGAGACATCGTAGAATCGAGCCACGATTGATACAGGGGTGAGGAACGCCAACGAGTCGAGAAGAAATCGCGATACGCGTGGATGCCATGTAGGTAAATGTTACACGAGACAGGAACACGAATAGGTTCGTTCGTGGGACCGTGGGATCCAATCGATATGTATCACCGCGATCGATTAGAAAAATTTCAGTACTTCTTTCTTTTTTTAGAACTACAATTCTGATTATTTTCTCGAGAAGCGACAGATGCCGCATTTGATTATATATGTATTTGACTGTATTTTATTATTATTTCTTTATTATTTCTACGTCGAAAGAAGAATTTTCGATCCGTACATTCGAAAGTGTGACACTATTTTAACAGAATACACGCGCGAACAATGATGCAAATGACAAATCGGCGAGATATAACGATAAATTACCCCCGGTAAATTCATCGATCGAAGGGAACGCGATAAGGATCATTTGTAGGAACTGATGATGTAGGAACGCGTAAAGTCTTTCCCGGATATCCAGAGTTTTCCTTCCTTCCGGTTCGAATGCAGCCTCGCGATTCCGTGGAGTTAAATTCACCTTAAATCAGGAAATATGAAGCTCCTCCGATCGTGCTTTTTGTATATATATATATATATATATATATATTCTCACGGGAGGGTTGGTTTCCGTGGAATATCCTTCAGACTGGTAAGTCGATGCATATTTCAGAGACTCAGCCACTCTTTGTTCCGGAATATGCTCTGGGCGAGCGTTCCTCTCCCCTCCCTCCCCCTCTTCTTCTTCCTCTCCTCCTCTCTCGTTCTTTTGCATTCCCTTTGACCAGTTCCCTCCAGCCTAATAACACCCTTTTACCACTCCTTTTCTCTTTCTCTCCTTCCTTATCCCCTCCCAACCACCCCTTTCCCTCTTTCCGTACCCTGGAATCTGTTTAATACTCACGATATCGGCTCTCTTCTCCTGTGATGAAAGCGGCCTTCCAAGTTTTTCAAGATCTCGCGCAGTCCACAAAATCTAATTCACAAAGGAGAAGAGAGAAAGAGAGAAAGAGAGAGAGAGATAACCTTTTAAGCAACGCGTCGAACTCGATGCTTGTCTCCACTCCCCCTTCCCTTCCTCCCTCCAGTGTCACGTCTCTGTTTGCATTTATTCCCTTTTATTTTATCCTTTTTTAAGTTTCTCGTAGTGAAACTCTACAGTGAATACCTATCGGTGGCTACTTTGTACTTTAATTGTGAAACAAAGAGAAATAAAAGGTGAGCGGATCTCGTTGGTCTGTTTGGTACTAAAGGAGGTTGTAAGGTGCGGCGAGGTATCGATTGATGGAAACGGGGAGGAAAGGAAACAACCTTAAGTATATCGTCGAAAGAATTTTAGCCTCGATCGAGGTTTGCATTAGAAAATTATTATTATTATTATTATTGTTAAATTATTAAGATTTATATCTCTTCAAAATTTATATATTCGATATTTATCTCTTTAGTAACGCACGAAATAAAATTAATTTTTCACGTTCAAATACGTTGTTAATCCTTTGAACACCAGTTTAAACTATTACATCTCATCTTCGTACATCGAGCAATGAAACAGTTCTTTCTTTTTTTCTTTTTTTTGCATAGAAAACGCGGGTCAGCGTTTCCATCTTTGTGGAATTCGGTTAGTGTAACGCGATAAAGAAACGCGTTGGGTCCATTCGATCCGATTCTTATGGAGGTCTCCTTGCACGGATCGAGGAACATCGAGGAGAGCGGCGATGCAGGCTGCAGGGGTTACTTTCACGGGGGTGGATCTCGAGGGGTTTGACAACCCTTGGCACACCGGTGTCACCTAAGCGGCAAACCCCTTGGATCGTTTCACGTTCGAATCCTCCTTTTTTACGGGGGCCGAGCTTACTTTTACGCGAAACTTTGTGGAACCTGGGCGGTGTTTCCCACAGATACGTGATTGCGTGGCCAGAACTGCGCGTTGTAACGGATCCCGATGTCTTTAAAATACACGTCTTTACGGTGTCTCTTCCTCGATCCCCACCGTTTCTCGTGCCTCTTGTCGTTGATTCGCGGGGAAGGGGAATTCGATTGAATGTTACGAGAAATGAAATCGAATGATTCTGCATGAGAATCCATAACCTAGAAATACGTATTATAATTTTCAATCAGATCCGAGAAGAGAAAGGAATTTTTTTTTTCTTTCTGAGAACTGTAATTAATAATTGATGATGTATTTATGGTGTTCGAGAAATGAAGAGAATCCTACAACCTAGTAATAGATATTATAATTTTTAATCAAATCGAATTTCTTCGTTCTTTCTGAGAACTGTTATAGATTTTTGAAAATTTAAAGAGGAAAAGGGAAAATAGGGAGAAATAAGAGATAAGATAGATAAGGCATAAAATCGACCAATAAATTGTCCATCAATGTTCGACGAACGTCCAACCAGTTTCTATTGGTTCTCCGATAGTTACGGTCTGAAGGGCCTTCGTTATGCATTTTCATCATAAATCTAGTTAATACTTATTGGCGGTGCTATTTTCGAGGATAACCGAAACGATTCGGTTTAGGATCGTGGCACCTGTCATTTAGAAATGTGGATTCCTCGGATGGGTATTAGCGGACCAAGATGACAGGCGATAAATGCGCACACGTATTTAAACGCACACAACGAGGCGATGGATAGGAAAGCAGGTGAAAACACGAATGCGGTGGATTGGCCAAGGTAACCAAGCGTTTCTCCGATTTTATCGGATGAATTTTCTCCCGTAAGTGGAAACCGCGCGTTTCTCCTTAAACAACACACGAAACCGATGATGCCAACTCGAGCCTAATTTCCTCGAAGCGTTTATGGCGCACTTTTATGATATCGAGTCTTGCGGAACGAGTTTTGGGCTTGATTTTTTTTTAATGGATATTCGACAACCTTTTGATATCGCGTATTAAGCGTATTTTAAAAATCGATGGAAATTAATTTTCGGAAAACACGCGGGCGGATATTTGAAAATAATTACATCCCGAACGTTAATTTGAAAAAAATATAAGGGATTCAAATTCAAAATTATCGTCCGCACGAATTTATTTCCGAGAATTGTAGTGCCATTTCCATTTGACGATGAGAACAGTTCATTACTTTGACATTAAATTACGATAATGCGTCAATAGCTCACTCGAATTAAGAATCAAATTAAATAACTTGATAAATATTCATATAGACATCGCGTCACATATGTACATATACATATATATATCGATCGTTTAAGACAATTTTAAGACCTATTGTAAGCATTTATTCACCGTTTGCGAGCTTTTAAAAAATTCGACTTCCTCCTCTTTATCGCGTATCGCGTATATAATTTCATCGATCGATTCTCGTGACTCTTCCGATTTTCATTTGGCGGCAAAAGGATTCGCCATATGGTCTTCTACTTATCCTTAGATGTGCCATGAGATCCGAGGAGCATTCGACTGCCGAGAGGCAACGTTACTTCGAGGAACGGGGCCCATTCATTTGGCGTGTGCTGTATAATTAGGACTGGAGAGAGAAAGAGAAAGACTGACCAGGCCTCATCGAAACTCATTGTCCTTTTTTTCTTTTTTCCCGTTAGCTGGAAAACGAGTTTTGGAAATATATTACCGGCTCCCCAGTGCCGACCGTTCGAATTTTCGGATCTGCCACTTCTCCAAAAGTCGAAACCATGCTTCCGGAAATATCCACGGACGAAACCATTCCGATCAAAGCCAGCCGTGTATCTCTCTTTCTCTATTTTTTTTAATAGATATCATCCGTTTCGAAACCTGACCTCGAAAAATTTCGGTTCCTCTTTTTCTTCTCTCTCGTTTGCATGGAAATCGAACCGGCAAGGAGATGGAAGTCACGTAAGAGATGGCCGTTTTCGTGCGACGTTCGAAATAGGCTGCGTTGATCGTTCCTTTTCTTTTTTTTAATTGTTTCACAGGGCCATATGTCGGGAGGGGGAGGAGGATATAAAGAGCGACTTCCGTAAAACGGGAAGTCATTTAAATTTAGGCTGTTTACGGAATTTTTAAAAGGCGAAAGAGGGTGGAGAGGCACCGCTGCGACCAATATATTCCAATTTTACGTTCATTTCGAGGAACTCCCGGGATCGGATGATTATTTTTAGTTCCTTCTGCACGAAACTGGCGTTTTCCAACTTTTGGGTTTGATCGCTCGGGACCACGCGAACATACTCCAATTATCTATTTCGATTAATCATATCTGACTCGTTAATAATTCCCAATTGAAACATATCCCTTAAATTAACGAGATGGACTCTTTATCAGAGTTGGAACATATTTTGAAAAATGGATAAAAGAGAGAAAATACGCAATATTTGATTAAAATTGTAAATTTTTATCGAATATCGGGATAAAAAAAACCATAACTTCCAAATTATCCGATCCGCATCGCCTTATTATTCGGCTAAGGAAACGTGTACCGCTTTTCCACTTTCCACGAATAATCGAACATGTACATACACACACACACACATGCGCACACATGCGCACACAACTCTCCATCGCCTGGATTTCACGTAATTTTGGGTTTCTCCCGTAAATGGTATCGCATTTCTTAGGGCGCTGCATCGAATTGGCGCATTGTCAACGGCGGGCCACCTAAGGGCAGAGGGTGCCGAGAGTCCAGGATCCCTTTTATCCCTCTTTCTTCGTGGCAGCACGCGCGCTTTGCCGCTATAAAGGAGCGTTTTTTTTTTTTTTTTTTAGCAGAAAGACAAAAAACAAGGAGGCACGCCGAACGTGGAAGCGGAAGAGGGGTTAGAGGGCTCCTTCTGCCTCTCGAGCCGAGTTGCTTTTAGAGGGACGCGTGGCGTGCACACGACGTCATTATTTCACATCTCTCTTTAATGCCCGTGAATCCCAACCGCTCGTGCATCGATGGAAAATTTATGGCGAACCGGTTGCGCCGCGTTTCCCGAAAATTTCTTCCCTCGTGTCCCCATTAACGTTCTTTAACCAACTTTTAAATGTCGCTGGAGGACATCCATTAATCCCGGTGTTTCGACATCGATAATGAAAACGATATTATATCACTCTTGTTCTCACTTGTTAACAAAGCAAGTAGATTTTAGATGTAGGAAAAGTGGAACGATTTCACGAGCTCGTGCATCATGGGATGGAAATTGAAATTTAGATGGAAAAATTTACGAATGTAGTAAATTCAAAGAAATTATACGATAAAGTATATGTCGATATAATAACTCTTTTATTCGTAACGAAAGTGAACAAACGATCAGAAAATATTTTTTGTCCATTTTAAATCATTGGACTAAGCTTATATGTGTTATAAATAGAATAAGTAGAAATAAATTGACGAATGAAGTTTAAACAATTTAACAATTGATGTTAAATGTGTTCTGTCTGTAATTATTCGATAAAAGTCAGTAAAGCAATTTGAATTGAAAACAGATTTTCTATTGTTGCTGTTCAGCTGTGTATGTTTACCTAGTTTGTATATTGTACTTCAGGTAGCAACATAGCGGTTCACAGACCTTGGAATTTTCCAGAGTTTGGCCTCGAAAAAACAATTTTTCTCTCGATCCGCTATGAAAAAGAAGATGCTCATCGTTTACCTTGGAATTTTTCTCATGTGTCCAGGTTGTTTCTTACAAAAGTTTTGTAGTGCCAACACTCTCTAACGGAGGATAAATCTTTTCACGATGATTTTATTGTAAAAATCGATAGATAAGATAAAATTCTAACTTTGGAATTTTACGACATCAAAATCTAGAAGATCTATAAAAATTCAAGAAGAATCTAAGTAATCCCGTGTGGATTTAAAAATATATTGAACGCTTTTATTATCAATAATTTTCCACGTTAAAATTTAATATAAAAAAGAAATTTAAACGGATAAAGATGAAGAAATTTTTAAACCCTTATTCCATACATTGTTCATCGCCATGATATTTTTCATTTGATTCATTTGATTCACGGATAATTAATATCCAATTTTATCATAAAGAAATAGATTAACGCAATATGCTCCTCGAGGAGAAACCGTATCCGTATACAACCACTGAACAGATCGTCGAGTCGTCGCAAGGAGGAATAAAGTCTAGATTCTGGACAAACAAAGAGAAGGCAGGCAGGACATTGGAAAGGAAATTCCTTGTACACGGATTTCACCGATCCATCCATCCAGACTCGATCCGCTGCTGCATCTGCCACGTGCCCCCCCACATTATGGCATAATGTGTCACTGTGCCACTGGATGCTATTTCCCCTTCTCTTTCTCGAACGATTTAACAGCACAGCACACTCTTGCCTCGCGCACGGTGCCTTGCCGTGTATGTGTGCGTGCCGTGTGTGGAATCCTAGATTTTGGAAACTCGTCGAATTGAATGGAGCCGCAGCTGAATGCATCTCCGTGCGTTACCAGTCAAAAAAAGCAGAGAGAGAGAGAGAGAGAGAGAGAGAGAGAGAGAAGTGGAATGGTACACGGGACAGTTTTTCAGTATCCACCACCACCACCACCACCATCACCACCCTTTTCACCTCCGCTCCTCTCGTCGCTCTGTTTTATCTTCTCTCTCTCTCTTCCTTTCCCTGCTTTTCTCTTTTTTTCTTCTTTTTTTCGTTTTCCTGCAATATTGAGCGTCGCTATTGCAAGATGCAACCTCGGATGAGTTGTGAAAATATTGACGCTTTGTGGGCCGCGACAGTTTATTCGGGTCCTCGTCCCGTGGTCCTTCAGAGGATAATAGACTTTGGATTTTATTGACGCGACCCGGGAAATATCGATGGATCGATCCTTTCCCTCGAATCCATTAACTTTCTCGGCCTATAGTTCCGTGTATTGCGTATTTTATATATATATATATATACATATGTATTGTTAATGGTCGATTCCGTTCGAATGATATAATGCGAGAAAATAATTGAATATAAGAGATATACTGGAGAGATAAATACTTACCATTGGCGTGATAATTCGGCGGGCCATTGTTATTGTGAATGCGCAGTACTTGCAAATAAACGTTTCTTCCCAGTATTTCGTCCACTTATCTTTGTATTAAAACGCTATACTTACTGTTTATTGATCACTGTAAAACTTTAAATGGAATTCACATTTGTACATTGCAATAATTTGATACATATATAGAAATTATAGAACAATCAACAATCAACGAATGAAATATTCTTCTTAATTCTTCGATATATCGATAATATTTAAGCATTCGAGTGTAATGAATGAAGGGAGGGCATGAAGGATTCTCTGTTTGCAAGGAGCCACGAATTGGAAGATGAATGATGTGATATTGAAAAAAGCACGAGAACGATTAAACAGTGAGTTTTTAATAATAAAAATATTTTGACAGACCAGTCAACTTGATGGGAACATTCATTACAATGAGTGGCGGTGGTATGCGGTATGATCGCGAGAAACGCGGTAGAGGCTTGTTTGGTGAGAGTAGAGAGAGGGTGTAGCTTGGAGAGATTGTAAAATTACAAGTAAACACCGTATCGTAGAAAGAGTATCTTTCTTCTTCTTTCATTCTTATTTTCTTATTTAAGAAAAGGGAATTCGACGAATTGGCAGCGATAGCGTAGTATGATTATGATGATGACAATAATAATAATTAATAATAATAATAATTAATAATAATAATATTAACTAATAATATTAACTAATAATGATAATAATAATAATAATAATTACAGATAGAGTACTATCATTAATTATATTACTTAAAAAAAAAAAACGGTCTATACTCGTATTTGTATATACGCGCGAATATCTCTCTTTATAATACTCCGTTTCTTTTTTTCCTCTCTTTCTTTTTATTTTTTTTACTCCTTCTTCCATTTTTTTCTCTCACTCTAGTTTTCTTTTCCTCCTCTTCCTTATCTATTTAGGAATACTATTTAAAATCAGTCTTGTGGTTGAGATATATTAGGTGTCTGGTGAGGTAGTGTCAGTTTCATAGTATACATCGAGTGCCACTTGATGCGTTGCGCATTTCTTTTTTTCTTTTTTTCTTTCTTTCTCTTTTCTTTTTTTTTTCGAGAAAAAAAATCACAAAATTTTTCGTTGACACGAGGCGTCGTTAACAAGCAAGTCTTATTCTCGTTCGATTCTAATATCCATACGTAAATGTATGCATAAATTTACAGGTATCGATTGTGCAGACATCGTTTTCGCGAACATCAAATTCTTAGAGATTCATAAGCGAGATTTCTTTCATATTTCGAATAAAAAAAAATAATTTATAATTCGTGCATTCCGTATACAGATTTAAAACGAATATAAATATAATTATTTGCATTTTTCTATGCGTTATATTTTGGAATACAACAATTTTCGAAAATTATTCGATTCATTTTTTTATGAAAGAAAAATAAGAAATAAAGAATTCAATCGTTTAACAGGCGTTAATCAAAATAAAAAAAAAAAACTTATTTCTCTCGTAATATAACGTAATAATTATTCTAACTTATCGCGTTTATTAATCCGATGTCCGCAAAGTACGAAAGTATTATTACATATCAATCCGAGGATTAAGACTCGTCGTTTTCCTCGCCGATATGCATATCAACGATCGAGCATATAACGTTCGTAAGAATCGTGAAGAACGATTACAATATTACGAACGATATAACTCATAAAGAATTTTCGATCTCAAGTGGCCTTCATACTTTTAATTAGAGTAGCGAGAATATCGTCCATCCATCGTAAATATCGCGGAACAGTGTTTAATCAACGTTTAGTTTAACAGTTTATAGGCATAAAATTTTCTTTTTCTCGAATTTGTACCGTGTGTGTGGCCACGTTCGCGCGCATTTTCGAACACTAGTTCCGCGCCATGGGCGGTGCGCGCCCATTGGTCGTTTGGACAACCAATAAATCGCGGGGCACGCGATTTCGAGTTCTCGCGCGAACGATCGACCGGCTTTCGTGCATACGTGATTAGCGTCTGCGTTGACTGTACAAAATTATAACTATATACGTATATAGTTCTAGTTACATAGATACAGAGAAGTATACACCATAGGTACATAATTGTTAATCGAGTATTCGAGCGACAGGGCGCGACAGACGCAGACTCGAATATACGATTATTCGATTATTATTCAAACGAATCGCGCAAAATTTGGAATCACATTCTTTTTCTCTTTCTTTTCTATTGTCATTAACTTGAAATTAATATTAGATATCAATAATTAACGATGTAAAGAAATTCTAACCTAACTATTTTTTAAATATCTGAATTATTAATGATTCCAAATTTTCTATCGATATACTTTTTTTTAATTTAATTTATCTCGTAATCTCGTTACAATTTACATCGTTTATTCGAGTCGTGCCTCTGTGATCCCCATCTTCTTTTACGGTACACATTGTATTCGATACAACATTATAATTTGACACAAACATATATCAATTATATGTATATATTATATATATACATATATGTATATATAATATAATGTATAATATACATATATATACATATATATATATGTATATGCTTCTTTTTGCCTTGCACATTAAGATTAAAAGGACAACAACGATAATGATTAATTACTACAGTATGTAGGACAAGCGATAATTCTATTTTAAATACAAATAGGTACTCGACGCGAGATTTCCGTTTTCGTTAAATATTTTTAATCATTTCGATTCTATTTTTCTATCTCCAGCTATTATTATTATTATTTTTTTTTTCTCAATGAGATTCTGGTCTGTTTACAAAGAAACATAGAAAACAATTGGTCCGTTATATATCATCGGGACCGACAGGAACGTAATTTTACCAGTATCATTCGGAACTAACAACCATTAACTAGGAATCGATCTCTTTTCAAGGTACCGTGTATTTCAGAAATTCGTCGTCGAATAGAATTTCCTATCGTCGATCGAACGGAAATTGATTCGAAAATTGATACTGAAAAATCTCTTCGATTTTCCTTCGTTTCTCTTCTCTTCTCTTCTCTTTTTTTCCCCCCTCCCCCTATTTTTTCGCGATGCTTTTTACACACCGCTCTTTTTCTTCTCTTTTTTTTTTACAGCATTTCTACACAATGCCATTTCCGATCACATCCGTTCGTCGACGCGGAATCCAACACGGACGACAAGGTGCGTATACAAAACTAGGATAGAGAGAAGCGTAGTTCGCCTCTCGTTACGCCTATTAAACTTCTATGTAAATTCGATCGTCTAAGCAGATAGATCGATATCTGTGTAAACAGGATTAAACGAGCGTACCGTAACTTTGGCTATCGAAAGACTATGTTTTTTCGCTTGCGAGTTTACGATGCGGATCCATTTAATGGAATATAACTATATATATATTATATATATATGCGAAAAGTAAGTTATTAATCAGGAACATGATATTATTGCAACAATGCCTAGTTTAATAATTCTATTACGCGTTTAACACGTTTATTTAAAAACATTGTTCAACGCTTTTCGGTGAAAATTTCGGTGGTTCGGCTATTTTTGGTTTTTGTGATTGTAAAAGTGGCCTGAGAAATTTCTGTCTTTATACCGGTTATTATCGTGTATTTATATTATTTTTTTTTTAAATAGATTCATATAGGAATATCTCATAAATCAAAATTTTGTTGGAAAATAAAAAAAAGTATAATTTTTCTTTTTAGAAGACCAATTACTTAGGCCATTTCTATAATCACGAATATGAATTTTATTATAATATTTATTAGTTGGAGGTGTTTTCGTTCAACATGTTTTGTATTTGTGTGGTAAAAATGAAAAATGAAAATTTCGTAATTGATATTATTTATGATTTACAAAACATGTTGATGATCATTGGTTTGTAATTATGCTCGTATCAATACTTTCTATACATCACATGACTTGTGAAAATACATACACGTTTATATTTCAAAAATTATGTATATCCTATTTTCTGAAAAGTTCATTTTTTTTATCTGATTTTATTTCAAAATCCAAAAATCTGAAATCTTATTATTTCAACGAATTCTAGAGAAACAAAAAAATAACTACAACATAGTTATAATTCCTTTTCAACATATACAGGATTAATAATAAGAGTATAGCAAAAATCACGATGACGACGATGATGATGATGATGACGATGATAATGATGACGATGATGACGAGAAAACAATATTATAACGCAAACTATTAATAGGATGCAGCAAAAATCATGATAAAATGATGACAAAACAATATTGTAACGCAAATCATTAAAACTCTAATTATTATTATAGCATCAAAAACCATCGTTGCGAGTGAAGAATAATTATCCTTCGCTTGCAACAAATATTATACCTAACGAACTGTAATAGGTAATTGTCGCAACGAGAAGTCGCGATGAAAGCTCGTGTTAATCTTCAATGACAACGATTATTGGTCCTTCGTCGTGATAGATCGTAATAATTACATAAATGTAAAAGTGTACATATAGGCAAATTCGCTTGGACAAGCGAAATCGCGAGGAATCGTATCGAGTAATTAACGGTACGCTCGTGCGGCGTGAAAAAGCTGTTTTCTCCTTAATAATAAAAATCCTCTCCTCTCTCGTCCTTTACATCGCTTTAATATCGAGGGCGGGGTATTATATTCTATATATGTACAATACATCTGGGAATCGGGGTGCTTTTTTGCTTTTTTGCCGGGGTACGAGGTCGGGGTACTTGGTGACCTCTGTCGCCATGCTCGAATTTCAACTGGTCGAAATCAATCAACGTTTTATCCCAAAGAGACCGACCGTACGTAGAAGAAGAAGAAGAAGAAGAAGAAGAAGAAGAAAAGAAAAAAAAGGCGAATGTAAAATGATAATTTTTTCAAACTGAGGAATAAAAAAAAGAAAAGAAAAAAGAAAAATTCTAAACGATTAAGGAATTAAAATGTGTTTCTCGTAAAAAATTGACTTGAAGATTTTTAAATTCGTCAATTTTGTTACGCCTTGTTTACATGTAGACACGTTGTTTCGATCTAATCAATCGACGACAAATAGTTTACTTTTAATTTATGTTAATTTATGTAGCGATTTAAATTTATGTTACACGAGTAAATTGAATTATTCCAAGTGGATTGATTAAATTGGTCAAAAATTTTACAGATTAATAGTGAAACAAACCGAATTTGAATTTTTTTCTTCTTTTTTTTTTTTAAGATATCTCTGTTGATACGAATTAATACACTGTAATCGAAGTTAGTTAATGTACACGTATTATCATATCGATATAGTCAGAATACAATATATTCTCGACGCTATTACTGTATCATTATACGCGTTTAATGTAAACAAGGCTTAACTTAATTGACATCATCGTATTTGAACATTTCTTTCTGTACGTGAAGATTATTCGTTCTCTATTCTAGAGAACTATAATTTCATAGATATATTCGTTATATTCTTCAAACATCGTATAAATGTTAAATAAATAGTTGAATAACATTATTATAGAGCAGAAGAAAGATCCGAGAATGATACGATTAAATTAATTTTACTAAATTATATCACATAATTTCTATCGCGCTAAGAAAAAGAAGGATGTTAAATTTTTTTCTTTAAATAATCGTTCGAACTTTTACGTACTAGTTACATACTGGTTTCGAATAAGGATCGTTTAAGAAAAGAAAAAAGAAAAAAGAAAGAAGGAAAGAAAAAAGCAAAATTTTTGGTAAAAAATTTACGGTGACGAGAGATCACAACATTTCGCTGGGAAGAGCTCGAAAGATGTCTCCTAACACGTGAATAAAAGGGCGACGAAACGCGCCAGTTTCAAAGAGGGAGGAACAGAGACAAGTGGGCTGGAAAATGCTTCTCGAAAGCTTGGAACGTGAATATAACCAGTGAAAAGTGCGGATGAGTCGGGACCTTTGGGAAAGAATGTGGCGAAAGTGTAATGTAGCGGTGGGGGACTATGTTTTCCCCACCGAGATTTTCACTTTCGGGAAGAATCAGCCACTCGGTTAATTTCGAAAGTTATTCTGCCCTCTTTAGTTAAAATACCATAATATAATGGTTGAAAATATCGTTTATATTCATTCAAAACTCAAACTTTTCATCACTTTTTTGTAACTTGTGATTGAGAAAGATAAGCCGGATCTAATACGCGCGATATCTTTGTTGAATAAAAATAAAACTTAATTTTTAGATCTCTGCAAAGCACGTACAGACTTTTTTCAGACTTTACTTAAATCAATAAGGATATGAATCGAGTGATTAGTTAATAGCTACTCGTTGTTATTGTACTCTTTCACAAATTAAATTTTGTACTTGAGATGAGAAAGTATCGATTTGATCGATCAGCTTACTCGCTTTGAAAGGAATTTTAAACGTAAAATTCGAGTAGTTTAAAAAAAATACACGGAGTATAGAAATATATCGCCCTTCTTAAAACGTTACCCGAACATCTTAACCAAGGAGGACAGTCGTATTCGTGGTGAATATTCGATCGGCCAGTTACGAAGGGATCGTTTTACGGGAGAAAAGATCTCGCCTCGACAAAGATCGGGAGAAAGAACAGCCGACGAAGAAATTGTTCTTGGCAATAGGCAAAGAAGAAGAAGCTTTCTCTCTCTCGTTCCTTTTTCCTTGCGAGACGAAACCGGGAGCGTAGGCGAAACGAGGGCAATTTGGGACCCCGGCACTGTTTCCAGCGATATTCGCACGAAATGCAGACGAGGAAACCTTTCTCCTTCTCTCTCTCTCTCTCCATCCATTCCCTTTTGTCCATCGTGGAAAAACCCAGAGGTTATGTAACCGTTGGTCGGCAAGTTTATATCTCGAAAAGCTGTGCCCTGTTTCTCCGCCATTGGAAAATAAGGGAAGGAGAGAGAGAGGGGGGAGGAAGAGCCGGAAGAGGGAGGGTGAATGACGTTTCACGGCCACTTCTCGCGTCCCAGAAAAGCGTCCCGGGACTGACCCCCGTGGAACAATGAACCTCGAAACGGCCTCGAGACCACGCCGATGAGATTTGCATGCCGGCCGAGCGGAGGCATAAATCAGTGGACCATTGAGTCGGATCTGGCGAGGGAACACCGCCACCTTCTCATTCTGGAGAAACGACGACGAGCCACGTGGTGGTGGTTGTGGAAGAGGAGGCGAAAACGAGGCGACCACCGGCTGCGAATTTTTCGGCACGCGGCCGTCTATCATTGCGAAAACTGGTTCGCGCGAAACAGACGGCCGACGTTGTCGACAAACCGAAACGACAAAAGAAATCGTGTACCAGGGGTTCCGAGGGAAGAGACCGGCTGCTCTCTAGAAAAAAGACGGAAATCGGAGTAGAAGAAGAGGAGGAGGAGGAGGAGGAAGAAGAAGAAGAAGAAACGGTTTTGCTCTCTCCTCCCCTTCCCTCTCGATTGTTGTCGACGGGCAACACAAGTGGAGCAGGGTGGATATCTTTTTCGTTTCACCAATGATTCTCGTTAGAGGAATATTTGCTCGAAGGCGCGGCCCTTTTTTTTTTCGAATAAAAGTTGTACGAGGATTAATGCGAATCGAGATCGCGTTGGAAGCTCGACTTACAGGTGTTGGTTGGTTTCTTTTTTTTTTTTTTTGCAAAAGGCGAATGTAAACGAAGCGGTTTCAGGTCTTTGAATTTCGTTTTCGACTTTCTTTGGGTGGAATGATTCTCGATGAATCGAGGTGGAAGGGCGCGGTGCGAAAATTTCTGGCTATTCTTTCTTATTGTTGTCGAGCAGAACAAAAGAATAAAAGTAAATTTGTAAAAGGTTCTTGAAAGAGGCAACAATCGGCTTTTAATGGAATTTCACTTTTATCACGCAAATTTAGGAAAAGTGATTCTTTTTTTCCTATTTTATTTCAACGTCGATTGACGAAAATCATTGGTCATTTAATAATAAACTTGGGGAAAACCGCTTAAGGAAAATATAAAATTATAAAATTAGGAAACGTAGGACACACATCTCGAGCTCGTTTATAACGATCACCATGTTTAACGATTTATTTCGCTGTGTAATGGTGTACGTGTAACAACATATATACACGTGTTTCGCGAATCACGCGATGGCAAACAAAATTGGTGCAATAGATATATAACGACGCAGTATACATGAGTTGTATACGTATATCTGTGTACACGCTATAAAGAGAGAAAGGAATAAATACAAAAGCGGAGAAGAAGAAAAGAAAAAAAAAAACAAAAAAAAAAAGAAAAAAACTCGATCGATAATATTCATACGCGATAAAGAGAACGGGAAAGGAACGAAAAAAAGGGGATGAAAGAAAAATATAAAACGAACCAAAAAAAAAAAAAAAAAGAACAGCGCCGAACAATTTGACAAATCGGCGAAGTGCGAGAGCGACAGAGGATCGACGAACCGATGTCACTCCCCCCCGCTACTTTTACTGTCAGAGGAACTTGTATACCAGTACATTCATTCCGTTTTAGTTTCTAGTTTTAGCTTTTTTTTTCTTTTCCTTTTTTTCGATTCTCTCGCTCGCCTCAATCACACGCGTTGTACGCACACGTGTCCACGCACACTCCTGCACGCACATATACAACACGCACACACCCTATTAAGCTATTTTCACTCGCGTATATTCTTTCTCTCCTCCTTATTCTTCTCCCCCTCCCCCCCTTCTCTTTCCTTCCACGATAACTATCTATACATAGATAATAATTAATATCTATCTAACCGATAGTCACACACAACTCTCGTCGAACGAAAGACGCGGTTGATACAACGCGATTAACTAAATACACGAATTTCTCTCCCTCATAGTTTCTTTCTTTCTCTCACCTGAAGTGGCTGGAAAGATTCGGCTGGTGGTGGAGGCGGGGGTGGTGGTCGATCTCTCGCCCATGTCCGTGTCTTCCTCGTCCTCTTCGTGGATCGCGTCGCTGCTCGGACTACGACTCATCGGGGAATCGCCGCTGCTGTTCGAGTGTGAGTGCGGCCTGTGCATGCCCGTCGACATGGAGAGGTCCTCCGGCTCCGTTTGTTCCGGCAGATCGACCATAGGTATACCGGACAGGTTCAACGGTATGGGGATGGCGGCGTTGACGACAGGGCTCGGCAATTGGCGATGCGCCGATCTCACCGTCGCCTCCCTCGCCTTTCTGCCGATCAACGTGGAGCCCGTCGTTGTCTCGGGCTCCTCTATCTCGACGTCTATGTCTATGTCGATGTCCTCGTCGAGGTCGTCGCTGGCCAGCGACGGGGACGTGACCTGCGATCTCGATATGTGCCCGGACGCGTTCAACCCTTGGGTACCGCACTTGTGATGCATCAGGTGATGCCTCCGTCTGAATCTCATCTGGCAATGCTCGCACTCGAACGGTTTCTCGCCCTTGTGGATCAGAAGGTGAGCCTTCAGCTGATTCGAGTCGCTGAATTTCGCGGCGCAAAGCTCGCACGCGTACGGCCGTTCACCGGTATGAACGCGCAAATGGCGGCGCAGGTTGGCAACCTGGACGAATTGCCGGTCGCAATGGCTGCAGTGATACGGCTTCTCGCCCGTGTGCAGCCGCATGTGGGTCTTGAGGTGGTGGTCCCGTGTGAATCTGTAATATTTAATATAGCGGAGAGGTTCGCTTTGCTTTACTAAGTGTGGAGAAATTGAATTAAATAATTTTCGATTGATTGCTATTCGTGAAAAATCAAAATCTCTTGTTCCGTTTCGCGAAATTTTAGAGAGATAAGTGTTGTGCATTATTTGTTTTGCATAAAGTGAATACGACAGGTAAGTAAGGGGAAAGGATAAGTTGCATATTTGAAGAGTTCAACCTTTCGATCGATGGGGTAAATATATCGATATCGGTTTTAAGGCTACTAGACTTTTATGTTTCAGATGGAAATACCGCGCTCGCAATTTGCATCTTCGGTACGTTGAATAAAGAACGGTAACGTAAAGTAAACACGGTGAGAAGAAATAAGGGAGAAGCATGACAATGACGTCGGAAAACTTCTTTAAAAACTATTTTCTTTCGTCAAATCAAAATATAATAAAAAAACATTTATTGTAAATAGAGAATAAAAACATCAGGTGCATAAAGATTATTAAGATATATAATTATACAATCGTGTATACAAATTTCTAACAATCTTTAACTCTATCCTATGCTCTTGTCTCAATAAATTCTAAATTCTCTCTTACGCTTTCCAACACTTCTTTCACGAGTACAATCGATTGACCGGGGCAAATGTAAGCCCCGGAAACAATTTTTGAAACGGAATACATAAAATAATCTTTTCCAAGCTCACCTTTTATGACACTCAGGGCACTCGAAAGGTTTCTCTCCTGTGTGCGTGCGCTCGTGGTTTTGCAACACGTGTTTGTAACCGAACGATCTGGAGCACACTCCACAGGTGAACACCTTGTCCCTTCCGTCTTTGCCCACCTCGGGGCTGACCGAGATGGGCGGACTGAGCGGCGCCGTGCCCTCCGACGGTGCTTGCACCACGTCCATCGTCTTCGACGATTTCTGCGTTTTCTTCCTCGCCGTTTGACCCTTCCTCGAGATTCTGTCGGCGCTGCTGCTCACCACGTTGTTGTTGTTGTTATTGTTGTTGTTGTTGTTGTTGTTGTGGTTGTTGTTGGCGGCGGTGGCGCTGGTGGTGGTGGTCACGGTGTTGTTGCCGCGCCTGGACGTGGATTTGGAGCTCAACGCGGGCGACACGGGCCCGGGAGAATGGTGGAGCGGCGAGGGGGGCGAGGAGGCGGTCGGTGGTGCCCAGCCACCGAATAACGTCTGATGCTGTCTGTAGAGAGACGGGCTCGCTGCAAGGGTTGCGTGCAGCGACACGGGGATACCGGCGGCCATCAAGGCCGCCGTTCTGCTCGCCGCGAGCAATTGCTGAGGGGTAAGCATGGACAAGCCTGCCGTCGTGCTTCCCATTCCGGGGAACATCACTTGGGACGTGTTGTTGTTCAACGGCGGTGACAGTGGTTGCTTCTCGGATTCTTGTTTCATGTCGAGATGCTGCCCGCTTATGAGTCCTGGGGAGAAAGGAAAATGAAAAATTGGTGGTAAAAGTAGTTTCACGACTTTTTCTTCGATATTTGTAGAGAAATTGTACAACGAACGCGTTTCTTATATGTGTTTTGAGACAATTGTCCTTGTATCAAAGTCTGTATCAATACTGTTGATCGAAAAGAGAGAACTTGTTTTCTTAAAATTCATTTATTTATTAAAAATTCATATTTGCATTGCGTGTATAAAGATTTCGTTTTATAAATGATTTTGATATAAAGGTAGAAAAAATATATAATTCCACCAGTTCGTATTTGATGGGTAACTGTAAGAAATAAAAAATTTCGATGCAATAATTTCTTGCATCGTTCCACATATATCCGTGTAACACGGGCAAAATAAACTAGAGCGATATCGTCATTGAATATCTTTGCTAACAACAGGAAAAAACGAGATTCGAAAGATAGAGAAAGATTTCGGGTGCGACGGTTCGACGAATAGCGTGGCGTTTCACAACAAATCGCATCGTGGGGTATGTCGTGGGGGATACACGATAGACGCGTGTACCACAATGCGCAAAAAGAACGAACGTTTCGTACGTGTACGGAATCGTGCGACGATCTTTTTCTCCTTCGTACGTTACGTATCTTCCCTCTCGCTTGTTCCGCCATTCGGCGATATTCTCCTCCTTGTTCCTCCCTCTCAGCCCTCCCACACACGATGCTCACACGTGAGCGAGAAGCTCGGTCCTCCTCCATTCACTCATACTATCGTACGGTACGGTTCATTCATAAGCCTCGACTTCCCACCCACGTCATCGCGATGTACCCGCCTCTCTTCGACTTGAGGCCAACGACTCTGTGAAAGTGCAAGCTATGCCATTCTGCAAATGTCTCCACGTGGTTTTTTCAGAAAATGGAATTTTCTGTGATGATATTCGCGATATGTTGCCGATTCAAGATTCAACATCACTTTTTGGAGGGGAAATTTTGACTAGAAATTGATGAAAATATACAATATTGAAATTTTATTGGTTATTGATTTTTAGATCGATCGAGAAGTGAAAATTTTTTGTATCTTTTCGAACAGAAAATAATATTGTTGTTAAAGTTAAAATTTTCTTCTAGTTTTACGGAGTGATTTTAGCAAAATGTTACGAAGGATAATTTTAACATTCTCGAAAAAGAGCAACCCTCGTATTAGGGTTACACCTTCCGATGATTGCTTATCCGCGTGATCGGCGAGGCTCGACGGTGTAATTGAATTAATAAGAGGCTTGGTTGCGAAATTAACGGACATAAGAAAATTATGATAACGACGAAATATAATTCGATGGTACATTTACATTCGAGAGGGAATTTCCTTTCCTTGGAAGCGTTCTTTGCTACTTGTTCGGAGAAAGAAAGTATAAATCGAATTCGAGATAATTGTAATTATTCGAGACTTTTAACGGGCCACTTGCAATCTACATGCGAGATGAGACGAAGGTTTAATTTAAGAAAACAATGAATCAACCGACCATGCTTCGCCGCCACTTACTAATTAATGGGCCGTTTAGAAGAGGGACCCGTAATGAGACCCGTTGAATCAATAAGGGCGCGTAAGATCTATTCTCTTTCTTCTCTACCCTAAAACTCCCTTAACGTGGCCTAAGATTCTTACAGCCTACAATCGCCGTTTCCCGGCAACACGACCAGGAGAGTACCGCCCCCGCTCGCATCCCTACCCTAATTGGTCGCAACCCCAATATTCCGTTCCGAATCCCTTTCCCTTAAGTCTGAATAAAAATTTCTTCTTGCTGGGCTTCTTTTTTACCGTTATATACGGAACGTGAATTTAACGATTTGTGGAAAATGCGTGGATTTTCTCAATTTTTCATACGTAGAATTAATTTTATATTAAAACGCTATTTTATTTTCATTTACTGATCATCCACGATATTTATATTAGAAAAGAAAGATTTCGATATAGTTGAATATCATATTTTTCGTATATATTCATATCAGTATAATTTATAATATTATTTTCCGAATGTTTTTTACATTAATAATTTTTAATAAGTTTATTAAATAGCCAGAATTTTGGTAGATTGTACAATTTGTGTTGTACGTTACAAAATATTGCACAAGTATTGCAGCAATTTTCAAGTAAATATATATTTAACGATAGATCAAAGATATAAAATATATATGATGATTCGCAATTTGTATAGTAACTCCAATAACATCACGTTGACCATAAAATATATCTAGTTCTTAAAAAATCCCTAAAAAATTAGACCGTGCCTTTTTTCACAATATTTTTTAAAAGACATACACATGTGAATTTTAACACAATTTATTCAAAAAAACGCCTTTAAGTTTTAACTATCGATTAAATTTACATACAATTCGTTATTTGTTAATCGTTCGCGATTCCGTTCTTTAATTTGACCGCGTTTATTAAATGCGCAACTGAATATGCGCGCGCGCGCCTCGAATAAATATACCGTTGCACTTTGTTTATAACCTAGAAAACGCGTTCACAGAGACGACCGACGTCAGTGGCCGCACACTTCACGCTTTCGAGCATTTTCGTTGCAATTACGCGGGAGCGTGGCTATTTTTGGACGACGGTTGCAATCGCGAAATACGTCGAGCCTCATTTTCTCGAACTCGGCTCTCCTCTCCTTCCCGTCGAGTAATTTCGCGTCTTCCTGGATTATCGATGTTTACAATGTGTCACAACACGAGCATGTCCCCGCGAGCGCTTTTAGACTTTGGCGTTGAGCCAGTGTCGTTAACATGTCCTCTAAACTCGAAAACCTTAAATGTTCTTCTTTCCGACTGTCTGCCTTGTGGATTGTGATAAATAACGATTAGGCCACACGAATGTCGAATAAAATACGAAGAAAGATGGTATCTTTGTCGTATATCGAGACAAACGAGAAACTACGAATCTTTTTTGTTTTCGATCGGATGTGACGCGTGTTCTGCGATGAATTTCATCGAAATACTTATAAAACGTTTAAATCGATTATCGATTTACGCGAAAGACGAAATGCTGATGTGGCGATTGCGATATTTTTTCGATAAAATTGTTGATCCAACATTCGTGTACGAAGTTTCGCGATGTGAGAGTGGGTGGATATACAAGTGACGGCCGTTAACGTACCTGCGTTAATTTGCGCCTCTTGAAGATAAGACAGTGCCATTGTACGACGTGTTTTCACCATAAGAACACATAACACAACACATAAGAAAGATCGCTTTTGATGCTGTTCTGATGATTAAAGTTCTTTTTTTATTCCAAATACGGATGATGAGAAACCACTGGGAAATTATCGAATTCTCTTCGTGATAAACCGCGACGATATTTTTCTTGACGATTCTGTTTCGACGTTTGTAGTGAAACTGGCGCGTGTCCCATGGAACCAAGCAGGTGAAGAAAAATGAACAAAAAAAAAAAAGAAAGGGAAAAACGAACAAAAGGATAAACAAGGTACGTAAAAACGTGTTACTATTCTACTATAAACAACAAATGTCGCCGTTCGATCACGAAGAACGACGACAACCAACGATGTTACTCTGGGCTGACCTAACCCAATACTAACTGACAATCGAGTCGCGCTCACTGTAGTCAAACATCCCCCACTTCGATCCTAGTCTCCCCACTAGGTACTCCGTATCCCCACTCTCGTCAGTCTTCTCTACCCTCTCGAATCGCAACCCTAGATGCGCGAGTCGCAGAAACGTACCTCGTTGGGGGATAAAGCGAGCCACAGCGTGCATTAGACGAAGACAGATAATGGAAGACGTTGAGGGTAGCGTAAGAGAGAAGATACTTAGAGAATACGATGAGATGATGAACGAGGACAGAGAAAGGGATCGGGAGAGAGTGAACGAGAAACAATGACAGACAGGATGAACCTGCGACCGTGATCTTTAAGAGTGGGGGGCGTTTACGAGTATAGCGAACTTGTATACTTCTCTGTCGTGTGACGATGGACGAGGATGGCTATAGAAGGCGGGTAATCGGTGAAACCTGTGAGAGAAAAGATAGGGAGTGGACGAGACGTGACGGAGAGGGAAAAAGCGAGCTTGACAATGTTCTGCAACTATAAACCAAACCTGTGTGTTGTCGCTCACCCTTTCAAATCGCAAGAAACAAAAACGATAAAAAAAATCAAGAGAGGTGTAAAAGGAGATTGTTACAAAAAGCGAACCGTTTTCTGCGTTATTTTCTTAATACACGTTCCAATTTTATTCCGTTTGACTTCGTGAAGAAAGCTGTGAATTGATTGTTGAAACAATAATCTTCGAAAAATTTTTTTTGTATCAATCTTTTAATATTCATATTGACTCTATATGGAAATACAAAAAATAATAATAATAAAAGAATTCTTTTTATTATGCGAAAAAGATGATTGTTAATTAGTATCTATATTCAATATGCATTTATAAATAAAACTTAGAATATACAAAATGTAATAGAATGTTATGATTTGATATTAATATCGATATAATATTAAATAATTTTAATAATGTCTTGTTTTACACGAATGGTTAAAAATGGTTAATTATTAAAATACGATATATATAGATAATACATATATATGTATCTATACTAAAAGATATAGAATATATGGATAAGTATATATATACAATAGGATGAATATAAAATAATAAATGGCCAAATATTTAGTATCCAAGTAATGTCAAATACATTATAGATGTTTACTCTTTGCTTTAACGTTTGTAACAAATGTAACAAAATATCGTATCAGTATCTAATAATGATTATTAAAAAACGACAAACGTTAAAAGCTTAAAAAGGTTTCTCACGTACAATATAATAGCTTTTTATTTATTCTTGGTACATACTGATTCGCAAATCTCGCGTCGTTTCCATTTTTACGTCGTTCGTAAGAATTTCGTAGGACTTTAACACCATTCTTAATAATTCATCTGCGGTCGATAAGAATCGCGTCGCGAAAACATTTACGACTCACTACGTCTACAAACTTACTACGTCTCCTTTGAAGCTCCAACGCGTCGTCGTTGCAACGATAGACGGGCGCGTGACATTAAATATGCAGCGATCAACGTATCCACACTGATTAATCGTGTGACACGAACGCGTATACTTGCAAGACTACTAAGCACTATTTTTCGTTGAAAACAAATATTATACTTAAAAAAAAAACATCGTCCGATACAAATAAAAGATGATAAAAAAAAAAAAAGAAGAGAAATCTAAACGAAACGATTCTAAACGAAACTATTTCTCTCCGATCCGAAAGTATATTCGCGAACATTTTTTTCTTTTTTTTTTTGTATCGATACCGATGACGAAAAGCGGGAAACAAAAAAATGACGGAGAAAGAAGAAATCCAAAAAAAATCTCTTCGCTCGAACCAAAAAAAAAAAAAAAAAAAAAGAAAAATAAAAAAAAACAAATCTCGTTAGTCGATCGTTCACGGTTCCTCGACACATTTTTCACGTACCACGTCTCTTTCAACCGGTAGAATGAAACGCGAGTGGCGAACAATGCAATTTACGCAGGCCACGGCGTGGTATCGTCGCGAAACGGCAGGGATTTCACGTTGGTCGCGACTTCCGTGCTGCGATAACGTGGAAAGGTGTAGTACAATGGTCGAAAAAGCACAGGGCTTCCACTGTTTTTTCGGAAAAAACGAATTCTATCGAAACACCACACCCCTCCCTCCCTTCCTTCCTTCCTTCCTTCCTTCGTGTTTCGACATCGTAACCCTGGGGGTTGGGCTCTTTCTCTCTCTCTCCCTCTCCCTCTCTCTCCTAAGCCTCGGGGGTGAAAAGTGCGAGAGACACGCTCGCGCGTGCACGCGCGCGCGTTCTCCTCCTCTCACCTGCCCGTGTTCGGGCGTGCGATGCGCGTGCCTGTATAGGGATCACGGCACACGCGAGTGTACGATAAAAAACCGGGAAGAATGGCTTTTGTATAGGTTCGATCTTTCAGGTGTGTGCACGCGTGCGTACGCCTGGATTGTATAAGTGTTGTTTGATATTTCCACGCTTGTGAGAGTTTTCGCGTTCGATTCTGTTGCCGATGCTCGGCCGGCGAAGGAGATTTTAGATATCGATTGAAATTCGATGGGAAAGGGAGACGATGATTTCGCGATTTTCGAAACACGATTCTATTAATTTTTTAACTTTGAGATGTTGTAATGGATGGAGTAAAAAAATGGGAAAATTTCTTGTATCTCTTCGTTATTACTTGGTGATCCAGTGGAAATTGATTTCTGACTAAGATAGATTATGATAGAATTTTTTTTATAATCACTTTAGCTTTCTTAATCCTTTATTGTGATTTATTGCGCGAGCAAACGATTTTTAAGAGGGACGTAGTAAAATCAAAAAGCATTTTCGATGTAGGATATATCTAATAAATTATTGTAACGAAGAAGGCGAGTGTATTTTATAGAAAATTTGTAAAAAAGTATTAGTCTCAGAGAGAAAGAGAAAGATAAGAGAAAATTAATTCTATTTTCGAATTTTAAAAAAGAAGAGAAAAAAGTTTTGCCTGCAACGAACGCAAAGAAAAATCGCTCACAATTGCAAGATCATTGGCAATTATTACGATACTTAACCCTTAGGCTTTTGACACGAAGCAAAAGCCTTTACCTGGTGATCCACTACTGTGCGTCGGATGATATTTCTAACTCTTTACCTGCTACGCACGTTATTTTGTGAATCGACGAAACCGAGGCGGAAAATTCGCAAAAAAAAAAAAAAAAAACGTAAATCGATCATGTAACGATGATGTAATCTATTTCCAAATTGGTCGTCGCAGAGATATAAAATTTCCTGATATAAGTAAGGATGGTAAAAATTTAGGACGGAAGAAGGAGAAAATTTTAAAAATATGTTGGAAAATAGTCTAACGACCGGGCAATTTTAGTAGCAATGGACATAAAACGGACATAGGGTTGTACGAATCCAATGCTAAAAGGTTGTTATAGCACGGTTCTGATCTCTATAATATTTTACTCTTTCTCTTTCTTTCTTTCCTATTATTCTCCTTTTCTCTTTTTCTTTGTGGTACTAAAACTCCTATACGATTGTCCTCGAGGAAAGGTTTCTCATCTCCGACGAAAACACGACGGAAGTAAAAGTAGTAAGAGGAGAAACGAGAGGGTAATACCGACAATTAAAATTACTAAAGAATTGATTGCTCCAGTTTGCAGTACAAAAGAAAAGGTAAAGGGACCTTTCTCTCCCTCCCCCCTTTCCCGACATTCTTTCAGGGTAAACAGACTTATTGGGGGGTATTCGAACTTTTATAATTTTACAAGCGCAAATTATCAGGTATAAAAATATTGGGGTCCAACCAGGGTTTGAGAAGAGAAAATGATGAAAGAGAAAAGGTATACCTCTTCTTTTCCTCTCTCTCTTTTCCTCGCATGGAAAACTAAACTCGAAATTTCGACCGATCGGTTTTTCCTCTTCGTCTGAAGTTATGGTCGATTATATTGTGTACACTTTTATACGATTCTCTTTCGGAAAGCGAAAGATGGTGAGAAAAGGGCACGTTTTATTTCACCATTTTAAATACTAGGTGACCTGTAAAACTTGTATTTTTCCTCAAAATAAATGGCAGTTATTGTGACACTTTTCACGGGGGTCGCTTTTAACATTTTTTAATTAGATTTATGGTGGTGTTGCGTCGGTTTATTTTATTACTTGGTGAAATATTGCACCTCTGTGTATGCCAACTTCGCAGTTAAAATTTCCTATTTAACATTGCTTTCATTTTTCATTTCGGTAAAAGTTCCAACTTTCATTCGTTTTTATACCTTTTATAAAATTAGAAATATCCCCGAATATTGTATACTTTATGCATTGTAACTTTATAAAGATTTCGTAGAATTTTTAGTTATTATTATTTTTTTTTAAAGAGTCAACCATTTCGAACAAAAAAATTCAAAATTTTTTCATTTTATAATTACTTTCTTTCTTTTTATATATTACGTTACTCAGAGAAACACGTGACACGTATGCACCGAAATCTCGGCTCTTCGTATCTTCTCCAAAAATATCTTCTTCGTTTCTTCGTGAACAGATACAAACAAACTAGTCCTCTATAATCTGGATAATCCAACGAGCTGTGCAAAAGTAACGTACACATTCGTCTGAGGACAAAAATACACAACGATGTCTCTTGTTCCGCGTTGCCCTGTTTTCTAATTTTTATATATGACATGAACCGACGTGCTGCTTATATTTCTTTACTATACTTGACAGTAAGAAATAATGCTTTAAGTTGTACTCAGTTGTACTCAACATATTTTGAAATTAAATTAATCGTCAAGCCAATAAATACTTTTGATTGTACAAAATCATTTTTTTACGTTCCTAAAAATTTTAAACTAATTATAAACGCGATAATGAAATCAATGCAATGAAATTTCATTGAAGATAAAAAATAAAATTTAAAAATCTTTCGTGATATATATATTAAAAAAAAAAAAAAAGAAAAAGGGAGAAGAAAAATCGGGAAGTTTAAAAGAACAAAATTATCAAAGTAAAAATCATCACATCCCTCTCCTCTCCCCCTTCACCGGAATAAACGAAAAATCGGCCAGTTTTTTCGATGAGCGATGCTTTTTTTCAGCGTGAGACGAGGAAATTCTAACGGAAACACGGAAATACTGCACACGGATGGTCCAATTTATGCAAACCAATCTACCTTGAAATCTGCCTATTGTCAACCGGAACCGCTTTACATAGAGACCACACCGCTATAGATTAAATCGATATCTTGATCTGCGGTTGACGAGCAACCGTTGGTCACGGTTTCGCCACAAAGAACTTGTACGAGTCAGCTCTGGAAAAGTTTCGGTTGCGTCTCTCGAGTGGACTCTTTTTCTTTTTCTCTTTTTTTTTTTCTTTTTTCTTTTTTCTCTTCCCTCCTCTCAATCGACCGAGCGGTGACCGTTATAGCAGATAAGAATCTCGGCGAGTAAGCTTTTTCCAAGTATTTAAATATGCCATCTAGGATAATTGAAAAACTCTAGGCGCTCCTTGGCGCGATCGATTCGAGCGCGATCAGAATCATCTGTCTTGCCGGAGGAAGGAAAATTCGTCGATTGTAACGACTCTTTGCAACGGTCAGGAAGCGCCTGTTTTTTTTTTTTTTTTTCATGAGATTGAAATCGAGGAACAATTGGATTCGTTTTAGGGGAAAATACATAAGGTTTTTGAAAATTTGAAGATGCGAAGAATGTTTAATTAGATAGAGGAAATGACTCGTGTGTTGAATCTTTGATACTATTAGCTCCTTTCTATCTTGCTTAAATTTCTACCAGAGATTATTTTCGTTCGAGCAGTGGAGATTTCATTCGGATCGAATCGTTCGAATCCATTCTGGAATGTAAATTGAAAATTGGAGAAAAAGGGTGACAAGTAAACTGTTTATATTTCCAAAAAATATATTCGAAAAATTTTTGGAATTATAAATATTCCCTGGAAAATTGAAGGAAATATCCATTATGGAATTATTGAATACAACTTTTACAATATCGATCTATACAGAGAACAATGGAACGAGAAATCCAGTTAAAATTCGTACGATTCACTCGAATAAATATTTAAGAACGGACTAATGGGAGTTCATTGATAAACCGTGACGTTCGATAAAAATAAAAAGTTGTCGATTAGAGAGGCAGGCTAAAGTCCTATGTCGAACACGCTTGTTGACGTTTTCGACGAAACAATTGCCACGTTTTTCACACGCACATATATATATATATATATGTACACGTTAACCGGCGCCTCGATGTGTTTACTCGAAGATACCGTGACACACAATTCCAAACACTTATCGGTGATTGTCGGCCGGCTAATCTATTATTGATCACGTAGAATTTGGCGCAAGCTTATTAAGAATCGTCTAATCGTTGGATACCGCCTAATGACCAAGCCTAATAATACCGATCCCGATATTAATTTCGGTGTTCACCCACTGACGAACATGTGGTGTGCGAATAGACTTGGAGGAGACGTGGCTGGACACAGCAGCTGGTCTAGGAGGAACGTGGCCGCTTTCATTTTTTTCGCATGGCCTTCTCCCTGTCCTTGAATCTTTTCTTATACAACGTGAACGATGTGCACGTTCCTGATTTACATATTTTTGCAATTTTTATTCATAAATTTTATTTAAGTAAAAGTCTTAAGTGAAAATGAATTAAATGAACGTAAATGGCAAAAGATAGGCTGTATCTCTTCCCTGCCTAAAAATTTAGGCTGTTAAAATAAAAATATAGTTTGATATACCTGTAAAAAAAATATTTTAATTTTTCATCAATATTTCATCATGGATTTGACAAATTTGTTATTTTTTTCACTTATATTGGATCAGTAATTTTACATTATTTTTACAATATTATGAACGCACGATCTAATATTTCTCTTGCGATATCTCAACGAAAAAACGATCGAAGGGAAGGGAAGCGGCTAATCGAATCGAGATGCAAAAAATAAAAAAATAAAAAAAATCATTTATCTCGGCATATCGGTATCTCGAGGATGCACAAAAGGAATTATTCTCGGCCTTGGTTTACCCGGCTCTCGTTTTCTAAGCGGATAAACGCGCCCTAAATTTTTTTCCCTCATCCCCTGAAGATCCTCCGCTTCCACTTGCGACTTCCGATTAACCGTTCTAGGTGAAAGCCAGAGAGGAGGGGAGGGGTGAAAGTGCGCGAGAAGAGAGTGGCCAACAACGCAACAGTTTGACCAAAGCACACCTGGCCACGTTAACAGAATCCATCGATCTGGATTGGATTTTATACGTACGACGAGACCTTTCGTTGGCCAAACGAGAATTCGTTTAAAGGAAGAAGAAGAAGAAGAAAAAAAATTCGAAGCTGCAGCCCTTCCAAACAAACGTTTGAAGAAGAAACGATCTATCCATTTTTAGGGAGGAATATATCAAGATAAACAGAGTGACCGATTTTCAAACCTCTTCTCGTGTCGATGCGTCACTGTCCGATTAACCGAGGCCAAGCCTTGTATGAACTGGATGTCCTAATCAAACGGTGCCTGTGATCAGTCCCACTATCGTTGAAGTTTTTCATGATGGCTTCCTTCAACCTTTATCATCTGTACACAATTTCTGAGAAAAGTTCAATGAAACGAACGAATATGTCTGTGAATCGAAAAACGGATTTCTATCGATCGATTCCGTTCATTGGAGAAATATTTTTTTTTTTCTTTAAATAAAGTAATTTTCATGATTTTTGAAATACTGTGACTTTGTTGACTGTTTTTGGAAGACGGTATTCTCGATGTCGAAAGACTTTCTCTCTCGAGAAGTTGTAAATTCATTACGTGAGTCGTATTCAAATTTCAACAATTTTCATTCCTTTAGGAATTTAAATGATATATTAATATTCCTGCAAGATTATATTTGTAAATTTATATATATATCCAATATTATGAGCATTATTTTAAATAAAAATATTCGATTTACAAATTTTTCTAAACTTTGTGGAACCAGATTCTACGATTTCATTTTTTCTCATGGTCTTACAAACACGATACGATCGTATCGGCAATTATTCGTTTTTTTCACACGTATCGAGAAAAACTTCCACTCTGGATGCCGCGCACGATTTTCTCGAGGTTACGATTTTTCTTAGTGTACCGGTTTTACCCTCGCCGTGGAGCCATCCACCGAAACGGACTATTTTTACCCGGAAACGTATGCAAGACGGAAAAGAAGTACGATTAGAATCGTCCACCTTTTTCTCTCTCTCTCTTTCCCTCTCTCTTCTTTCCGGGGTAACGTGCTTCTGCGTAACAAGGGCCTAACAGAGCTGTCAATCCGTCGATAAATTGAATGGAGGACCTAAAACCACCCTACATTTTCTGCTGTCCTTCACCCCCTTTCATCTCTATATACCGCGTACTCTTACACCCCGTACTCGGTGGCGGTGGTGGCGACCCGAGGCACGCACGATATTTTTTTTTCCTTTTTCCTTTTTTTCCTCTTTTTTCCCCCTCTCTCTTCCACGTAACAAAAACGTCCGTCTCTGCGTTTGACGTGTGATTCGGCTACCCCTGTGAAGAGATTTAAGGAAGCAGAAAAGTGACCGGATCCGCAATCCCTCGATCGCTCGAGAATCAATCGGATTCCTCGATACAATTTCGATACAATTCTTAATTTTGATGGTGATTGTGATCATGGTGTGATCGACAACGAACGTCGAGAGTCGATCGAACGGGTAGAGAAAAGAAAAAGAAGACGGAAAGGGAGTTTTCGAACGGAATGGAAATTTAGCAATTTTCGAAAATTAAATCCGGAGTGAGTGAAACGAAGTGAGGGTAATAAGGTTTTAAGAGAATTTTCGTATTCACTTTTATGGGATGATGTTATCAAAGTCGTTATATTTAAAATTTAATCGCCCCGATAAATTGCTTTCTAAATGCTCCTAATAATTCTTTTATCGGACACGACGAATATGGAATATTCCTCCTGTTACGCTCCGCGATATCTAATCACGTAATCGCGAAACTTTCAATCCCAGAATATATGAATTGAATTAATAAACGGTTTTCGGCCGAATTAAAGTTTCATCCCGTCCATCTCTAAATTTTCTCTCGTTACATATTCATATAATCTTCATTCCCTCCCAATGAGAAAGGATTTCCCTCATATTTTCCCTCTCATATCGAAAGAAAGAGTCATCGAATCCTCCTCCTGGTCCCTGCCGACGGAGAGATGCAGGGTTGCAGAGCGATGAGAAAGACAAAATGAGAGAGAAACGACCCCACGCAACGTTGCTCTCGCACACGCGAGCAAATCCCTTCGTTTTTGGATTTTTCGGGTGAAACGGGATGGGGAGGAAAGTTGGTGAGTAATTCGAGGCGGGGTGCGGGCTCGTGTGCTGGGGTTGCCCTTTGGGATCGGCACCCTTCAGCGTCCACCCCCGTTGCCCGATCAACCTCCCCTCTAGGGCAGGTTTGACCAATATTTCCGAAGGGTAGGCAAGGTAAAAGGGAAAGGGGGATAAAGAGCGAGATCGCTTTATTCGTAGCAACGACTAATTCGTGCGCTACAGCTGCGATGGCGGCGCGGCGGAAGTGGAGGAACGAAAGGCGAACACGTTCGATGACGATTCGTCGAGATTCGATATGGCGTGGAATTATTGGTAGTATTGGAGTAGAATCATAAAATATATCGAAACAAATCGATATTATTTCGTAATGATGTTAGATATCGTGGATTCCTCTTCTGCAATTACTCTTCTCTTCGGGAGTAATCTCTAAAATAATATCAGTAAAATAATATTGGTTGAATTGTAAAGGAGATTCTATTCGCGGTTATTAAATCGGTTATTTATATATGTCACGTGATATTTCATATTCGAATTAAATTATTGTTGTTTCAAAAACAACGATATAATAAAAGTGATATATAATCTAGAGACATCGGTTATAGTTTTCTCTCTCTCTCGAAAACGTTGAAATAACGGACGTCGATTTCGTCTCTTCAATAAAAGTTGCCCGAAGGCGAAGAGGTCATCGGGATCGAACTCGTTTTGCCAGTTACAGATCGCGTTCTTCTCGAGTTTTGCCATATTCAAATACTTTTTTCCACGGCCCTCTTACTTGCTCGCTGAATCTTCGTCGATCCGTGTACAACACCGTGACAGTGACAACTTGTCCAATCCAACTTAATAATAGAGCTCCCCGTTGAAAGTCAATTTTTGTGTCCCTCTTTCTCTTCTTTCCCTTCAAAGCTTCATTCTTCGAGCCGTCAGTCGTTGAAACTGTTGAAATTAAAAAAAAAAAACAAAAAAAAAACTCCAAGTCAAATAGACAAGCTTTTCAACGATGCCCATTCAACCATTTAATTTTTTTTTAAAAGTGTCTCGAAATTTTATGCCAATTTTTTTCATCCCTCGTCTCGTTCATTCTTCTCATTATATTATACGTATTCAATAATGAAAATTTTTAACTCAATTTCTGATTTTTAATAATTTAATTCGAAATTTGGAATGTAAATCGAAAGAAAATAACAAATTTCCAATTTTATACTAATAAACTGTATTTAATAATTTAAGTTAACATATACATATACTTACGTATATGAAACGCGTATTCGAAATTTCCAAAGAAATAAAAATTTCCAATTTTTGAAAAAAATTGTATCAAGAATGCTATATCATGGACGAAATTCGAACAAGAGATTCCTTAGAATCCAAACGCAAAGAGGTGGGTTTCGTGCGAATTCGTTACAAAGTCGAAATCCCACTTCCACCGACCGGTCACGTAGACCTTTCGAAACTCCAAATCAGCGAGAAATTAAATCGACCGTGCCAGTTTCGTCCGCGGGTTCGTATTCTTACGATGGACAATGTGCGACAATGCGAGGCCCACTCAAGGAAACCATGCGAAAGGAAAGGGAGGGGGGAAAAAAAGAAGACGAAAAGACGAACGATCCATGAAGATGCAAGGGTGGACCACACAAGTGACACCAAATGCTTCGCTGCTGGTGAAATCATCGATCATACGAGTCGTTACCATCGATTAAGTCGTTAGAATCGACGAGCGAGAATCGATGCGATTGCACCTTGTCAAAATCCATCGACGATGTAGAATCGAGATATCTCGAAACGTGTTATTATCTCGAGAGAGAGAAAGATACAGTCTGAAACACGGGGCCTCCGTGCAACGAGGCACGCACCTGTCCTATGTTAATGGCGCATAAATCCAAGCAAAGGTAACGAAACCACTATGGGCCCTTAATTTATCGCCCCGTGGGCGTACATCACTGGGCCACGGAAATGGAAACGGATACATACAGCGTAATGTAGTGTCGTCGATCGATGGAAACTTGTTAGAATTTAATCTTGAATGGGAATAGCGTTTGATAACAAGGTGTCACACAGCTGCTCGTAGAGGAAACTTCTGGCCTTTGTCGTTAATATTAACGACGACAAAATTGAAAATTAGTGGAAAGAAAATTTAGTAAAGATTGTAATTGGGTTTGCAATTAAAAAAATACCAAGAATCAAAAGTGGTAAAAGTATTCTAACAATTAACCTCTGACAAATTTACAACGAATATAATCTTAACCTCAAACTCTCTTCTCAAAATAATTTAATATCAAATAATTTAATACAAAGAGTCGATCATCACTAAACAATCAAAATCCTACCTCATCAGTAAGAACGAAAAGTAAGAATATGACAAAGCTTTATCCACGAGCCTATCAAACATCGATTGTGTCTTGCACGAACAATTCCTTTCATTCGAGGTGGCATTCCTCCGACAACAATGCGCAAGGTGGGTCGAAGAAATGGAGAGGCTGCGCAAGAAGTTATTTTTATTTATAAACGCCGAAAGAGGTGTACACGGTCACCTCGCCTCCCAGTTTTTTTCCACTCGTTGCGCTCGTCCTTACAGTTTTCTCGCATGGGCACACCTCAAGAGGCGCCTGCTCTCGCGTCTACGAAAGACGGAAAGAAAGGAGAAAGGGAAGCCACTTCTCGCAGCTGCACAATCGTCGCCCACGGTGCCAAGGTTCATTTAACTTGGCAAATACACAACTCTTTAACGTTGTGTCGCGTTAAACGTCATCCACCTAGGCTGACTAATGGACACTGACAAATGCCGGTCTCGGAGGATTCCGGGGCTTGGTCCTCCACACCTTCGCATTCTACTTTTGTATCTCGCGGCTACGTTCGTTACCTCCGTCAGCGTTATTTAAACCGAGGTGTAGAATTTCTCGACATCGTCACAGTTAATCGAGGTTACGATGTGTCAAGAATGGTCTCGAGAATGGTTTTGAAGTATATAAAATTTGGTAATTGTTTGGTCAGAATTTTTTAAGTCAAATTTCATTGTTTAATAAATGTCAATCTAGAAATATTGGAATATGGATTAAATTTTAATAAATTTATAAAAAGAAAATATCTTTGATACTTAAAAAATAATTGGCAAACGATTTAATCGAAACTTGAGATTAATCTACCAGTAAATTGAACACGACGAAAACGATTGATGTTATGAGTTACTTAAAACCTAACCTAACTTTCTTAGTAAATCGATGTAGAAACAGTTTACTTAAGAATATATCTCAGTTAAATCAGAATTAATTAAAAAAGGAAATTATGGAATAATGTAAAATTAAAAATCTCTTAAAGAACTTATTCACTTTTTTCACAATTGAATAAACTTTCTCCTATTCTTTCCTCGAAATAACAAATAAACTCGAGTTATCGAAAACGATCTTCTAATCGATCTTCCAATTCAAAAGACACGACTGCTCGGTATTAACACGACCACGACGAACACGACGAGTAAGGAACACGCGTCCTCGTTTCCGGATCGTCGCGTCGGAGCCGAAATTCTATCGTGTCTGGATTACGAGATAAAACATAAAACGCGTTTCCCTTTTCGAGTCGAGGAGAGGAGAGGAGAACAATATACCCATCGAGAGGGACGACGAGACGTTCCTTCGACGGTAGATCGTCTAAGCAGCTACACGTTGTCGGCCCTTCCCCATTCACCTACTACTTTACTCATCCTCTTCCTCCTCCTCCTCCTCCTCGTTTTCTGTCGTGCAGCCGGTGCACACACGCGCGCGCCGACGATCCACGCGACCAGCAACAGGCTGCCGACGTTTCTTTCCCTCCTCCAGGATCCTCGTGCCTCGTATATACGAGAACCTCGTGCCGATGGATCATTTTATTGCGTTCCTGCTCTCGGAAGCAGAAAGCCGCCGCTTCTCTGCACGCCACCGGTTATCACAGTGTTTCCCAACCTTTTTCTTTTTCAGACGAGACTCTCTTTCCGTAAAATCCGAGTTTCTTTCTCGTAATCACGTAAAAATGCATTTTTAACATGCATTTGCAGGTTAAAATAAGTATAACGTTTTATTTCCAATGGCGCATCACAATATAAAGTCTTATATTTTAGAAGTTAAGTTAGATTCTGTTAAATATGTGTCCATGAATTTCTATATTGTAACGTAGTTATTATGATTTTATGATTGATCATGGCTCTTAATTTTAGACTTTTATAAGAGAATCACTTTGTGTAATATATGATACAAGTTAACATATTTCAAATGCAAATTAAATTAAAATGACATATAGAGTGATTTTAGAAGTTAAGTTCAAAAATAATATTCGCGAATTATATTGTAATATTGCAGTAAATTTAAAAAAATCTCTACGATGTTCACTGAAGTATTTCTTGATATTACCATAATTTTATGATAGTTGACAATTTTCTATACGAACAATTGCAAATAAAGATAATTTATAAGTTGGGAATCTATGGTTTATCTGTTTTTCCTCGAGTTTTCTCAGTATCTTTCTTTGCTTTTTTCTTTTTTTTTTTTTTGTAAATACTCACTTCAGTTTTCACGAATAGGTCAGCGTGGTTGGTCTCTTTGGCGACAGGATGAACTTCAAACGAGCCGGACTGTGCCACTTCTTCGAGCATGAACAGGAAGAAGTCGAGTGGCCGTATGGATCTCGTCGAACTGGCCAAATTTTCGAGCAGACTTTAGGAAAACGATCGACTCTTTTATGGCTCGTGAATGCCGCAAGACGTTTCAAGGAGACCGTTTCAACCATTTGCTTTGCGATTCGAAATTTCTCATTTCCTTCGTTCCAGAGAATTGTTTGAGAGAAAAGCACGTAAGATATTTCAAATTTTTAACAACGATCAAAATAATTAAAAAAAAGTAGTAAAATAATTTTTCCAATGATGGGATTTGATATATCTATCTCGAATTAATTCTTGAAAATATCACAGATATATTCTTTAGCTTTCAAACTTGAATCAACGATTATCTATAGTGAATATTCTGCGATCCTTATTATCCAATGTAAAAAAGAAAACGATTCTTGTGACCGAATTTTTATCAGGACAGGCGTTGCAGTCTTTTGTAAACACACTTCTCCACAGAGTCGTTAATATTTGTTTCTTGATTCGCGCTTAAGCAGGTGTTGGCCACAAGGGCGGCATTGTGCCGGATTTAGAATCGCCCACGCGCTAGCCAAATCTACGATCTTACGATCTAACAGAGGGCGATATTCGTGCTTCCGCATCCTGTCCTCGGCTTGGCATAATTTTATGTAATGCCGCGACGCGTTGCAGGATCCTTTGTCGTTATTGGTCGCGTTTTTTGATCGCGTTGTCAAAGGTGACGTCTACATTTGGCGAATTGACAGCTGCCACCGTTCCTCCTCCGATTTCTTTATACGTGAAAAAGATCACGGATCGAGGTGAACGGATTTGGGATTTAAATTATTTTATGATTTTTTTTTATGGAGATATACGACGATTTTCTATTCTTTCATTTTTTTTTTTATATTCTTTGTGCTTGAGAGAAATATTGATCATTTTGTTGACGTTATTGATACGATATCAATGGACATAATGTTCTTTTTAATTTAATGTTTGTATGAGATTATTCTTTGTATAAATTATAATTATATTATATAGTAATGAATAAATATACGACGTAAAAATATAATATTTATCAACGTATAAATATAATTATAAATGAAAGATGGTCACAAATGTAGAAATATTTGAAAATCACAAAAAGGAAGAAAAAAGTACAATATTTTTCGATTCGAAGAAAGTCATCGAATCAAACTGTTCCACCTTTCTTCTCGAGATCTTTTCTTGACAATGAAGTTTATTTGCGGCACGCGTTCGGACTGTGATGGAATGAGAAAAGAGTGGAAAAAAAAAAAAAGAACCATCCACAAAGCTCGATCCCCGATACTGTCAAATTTATCCTCGAAGATTTGAAAATCCTTAGATCCAGAGGCCAGATGCCCGGCATGCTTCGATGATCAAACTTAATGATATTTATGCAACGTGCGTGTGCCACGTACGTTCCTTCCATCTCGTCCTGGATTTTCAAGCTCCTTTATGACGCTACTTTTTTTCAATTTTTCTTTGTGGGTGCTATGGCTTCATGGAGCAGAGATAAAAATAATCGGATAAAAATGGAACTCAAGGATGTTTAAAATTACATTTAAACTCGTGATTTATTGGCAATGAAAATTTATCACATCCCGACATTCACAACCTGCATTTCTTAAATTAAATACGAGGATCAAATTTATCGTATTTATTACTGTTGGAACAAGAAAAATTATCAATTCGCACGTAATAAACGTTTAATTAGAATTGTATGGCGGTTTTACTGTATATTTGAAGAAAGTCGTTCACGAGTCCAAGATTCCATTAATATTCAGATCTTAGAAGTGTTTACAATTTAAAAATTGCCACCTAAGCTGATCATATTTTCATCCTGCAGAATAATGTTTTTCATCTTAAAATAAATTTTTCCCGACAAAATGTAATCTTTCTCTCCCTCCCTCTCTTTTTTATACGCCAAGAGTATTTTCTAAGCACTTAACCATTTAATGGATGGTTGTTAAAAGGGTTAATAGCTACGGAGAAACGAAAGGCGTTCTGGTGAACGGATAGAAGGGGTGAAAGGTGCACGCCCCCTTTCCTTCTTTTGACCAATCCAGCGGCGAAAGCTCGGCCGGCATGCATAATTACACGAAAAAAGAAGCAGACTCGACAGATGCTGCAAAGGGTTGGCGAGCCACGGTGAAGTCGGGATCGAGGAAGGGTTAAATGAATCGAGGCGCTTTGATTGGTCGGGTAGGAATAGGGTGGACAAGAGGACACGAGGAAAGGGTTCTGTTAAATCGATGCCGCTCGAATCGGCCATCTTAAAAATCGATTCTTTTGTTTGCGGCCCGTTATATAAAGTTTCAGAGATTTTCTTTTTTTACAATCTCTCTTCAATGTCAATATCTATCCTCTGTTAATATTGAATCGTTGAATCGAAGAAAAGTTTGTCTATATATATGTCCTTTATGAGAAGTTTATATATTCTGAATAAAATTTAAAAATTGAATTAGATGTTTCTCGAGAGAAAATTAAAATTTTATGGAATAGTCAAAGTGATCTTATTTTAGATAGAATTTTATTTCGTTTTGTGATATGCAGTATGCATAAATTGCGTGTAAGATAAGTTAATTTTTAAAAAAAATATATATATTTTTTTAAATTATTATTATAATCTTGTTCATCTCACAAGAGATACGTTTTTGAGGGTTTTTTCTTCTCGTGAAAACTACAAAGAAGCCCCATAAAGCACGCGACCTTACAGAGATCGGGTAAATGGTGCTTTAAAAGTTTTCGGTACGCCATGGTGCAAAGTTTAAACCGGGGGCACATGATTAATGATGTCTAGATAATCGTAGCTGAGCCACTGGATTCGAGAAAGCCTTTAAAATAATCCCCATAAAATTACACCCTAATGCCGTTCCCATTAATCCTCCATCTTATTTTCCAAGAGGCAGGCATCTCATCGTGGAATTTCGAACCTCGAATTGTTGAAGCCTCCTAAGTGCGCTGACGAAACCGAGATTAGTGATTTCCTCTTTCCTTTTCCGCGCCAACAATTTTCAATTTATTCCCCTTTTTCCGATTGGCATCATTCGATATTCTTTTCTCCATTCCAAACATCAGTTTTTAAAAAATTAAAAGGACGATATTTTTCTCCCTTTATATATATATATATTTCTCAATATTTATTCATCATACTCATTCATTTTCGAGACTTAAAAAAAAAAATTACTCGTTGTTGGATTCATTCACTCTTCTCCATTCCATCTTCTTTTCCATCTTCGAAAAGCGTACAAAACTGTGGATAATTCTATGCGACGAATTCATCAGCATTGTTGAAATATTGCTCGATAATGCCCCACGACCATCGATCCCAGCAGAATCGAGCTGGGGGAGGGTGGTTGGAAAGTGGTGGTGGAGGATCTCTAGACACGTTCTTGGCATCGAACTTTTCCTCCCCAACGCGTTTAAGCCGGCGGCACTGCCGGAATTAATTATTTAGGGGACAGAAATGGCACCCCTTGTCCACCCCCTCGATTCTTTCCCGCTGTCTCTCACCGTCTTCGACCCCCTCCCCCTCGAAGATCGTGGATCGAGCCTAACCCGAGGGCGAAGATATAATTATGGGCGGTGGGTGGGCTTCAAGTATTCATGTTTTCATTACGGCATGGGCCTTCTCAGTAGCGTTCAAGAAGAAGAGGAAGACTAGCGGAGGGGGTGGAAAGAGAAGAGATTTCCACCCTAACACCATCCTCCTCGTGTCCTCCTCGTTTTGCGCCTCAGAGAGATTCTCCTTCTCTCCTCTTTCTTCCTTTCCTCCATGTTCCATTTCTTTTCGTGTTGACACGCGTTTAATCTGCCCTTTTGCAATTAATTTCTTCGGACGGAGAGAAGGAGAATCGGTGTACATTACGGCCGAATTGGAGAGAGCGCGGGTAAATTGATTCGGTGTTTAAAATAACTGGGGATCCTGTTTCTCGATAATTTGCTTGGATATTTGCGTGTGTATTTTAAAAAGCGAAAGCAAAGAGTTTGTGATCGAAGAAAATTTTATTTTTTAAATCGGGTCAGAAACAAAAAGAATTGTGCAGAGCACGCGTGGATTAAATATTTTAACGTTCAAAAATATATATTTTTAAGCAACAATACCGATTTGGTAAAATTTCCAATTCCAATGAATGCATCATTCGTCAATTTATATTTTCATCGTGCTCCACATCGCGTAAAATATCGCGGGGAGGAAGAAGAAGAAGAAAAAGAAGAAGAGAGAGACGTTGAAGATGGCTGGCCGGCCACAATTTTTCTCACCAGAGGCGAACGCTTTGACCAAAGGTTGGCCGAAGGGATCCTTTTCCATCCCCCTGCTCCCGGTGTTTTTTGCCGGCTCCGTTATCTCTCCTCTTTGTTCCTCACCCTTTGTCCTCCCTTTTGCAACTTTCCACATCTTCCGTTCATTGTCTCTCGCCGCTTTTTTGCAAAACGTCGCTCGACCCCCTCCCTTCTTCCCGGCTAAATTAATCGACGCCGTTTTCCTTCCATAAGAATGCGACCGGGAAAGAGGATCAGCCATTAAAAATTCCTGAATCAGTGCCTGCTTGCCGCTGATTAACGGCCTATCCGACTCGCCTCCACCCTCCACTCGCCAACAATTCCTGGGGACGTTGGAAGATGATGTTGAAGAATTCTTCACAATTTATAGCTCGTCTCGGTTTTATTTCTTTCTCTTGATCTTGGATGGAAAATTCGCTTTCTTCTCCTCTTCGATTCCTTTTTTTTTTTTTATTTTTTTTTTAAATTTTCTAGTGTACGATATAGTTACAGTGTCGTTTCTCTCATTTTATATAGAGGAAGATTTTTCTTTTAGGAAATTTTATTCAATGCAATTTTAGGTTTTTCGATATAACATTTATTTAGATTCTTTAATGATTTTGTAATTTTTTTTTCCTATTTTTCGTATAACGGATGTTTAAGAATTCAAAATTAAGTCGCTGTTTACTTTTGCAGGTTTTTACGGGGAATATTAATTATATCTGAATTTCTTATTTCCCATCGTCGGCAAAATTCAACAAAGTCTCGGAGTGGGTGGTCCGTTTTAATAGGAAACTTTTAGCGGTTATCTCGAGGAGAAAGCCGGCTGAAAGTGCAACGACGCAAAATGAATATCTTTTTAAAACCGCGTGTTTACTTTTCCTCTTCCTTTTAACTTCGAATTATTTTCTTTGATTAATTGGAAAACTTCCTCGAAATATCCAGAACGGGGGAATTCTTGTAATTGTAAACATCCATGATATAAACATCTCAAAAACTCGTAAAGTTACCTGGAAGAATAAATTATCTTTTTCAAAATTTATAAATTCAAATTTTCTTTGTAATCTCGAAACATTATTAACCGCCAGATATATTTCCTCTGATTCCCAATTTTTCTCTTTCTTTTTTTAATGTTCCTTCTAATAAATATCGATAATATATACTTCCTTTCACGAAAAGAAGTAAAAAAAACTTTCATAAAATTTCTATTGCAATTAATTCTCATCTATCCATCTAGAGTTCTACTTTAATATTCTTCCACAAGTTTCCACAAACCGAGGATCAACAGGGAAGAGGCAAATAAGAAAAAGTCTCGCGAAATACGTATATATTTCTGTATACACCTTTTCTTTTTTCGAGTTGCAAAATCGATGTCCACCGAGCCATCGAGCCGCGTTAATATTAGACAAGCGTTGCTCGATGTCGTGACCATCAATCCGTCTCCCGATCCCGAGCTGAAACTTTCCTCGAGGAAACGTATCATTTGCGGGTCTCGTGCAAAAGCCGCAGGAAAGGGAGCCCTTTGGAACGGAGGAAGAAAGGAAGGAAGGGAGGGAAAAAGAAAGGGAAAAAGAGAAACAAAGATGGTCGGCATCGGATACCGCGTGGCTATCGATCGGCGGAGTAGGCACAGTCGAGGGGGGTGAAACTTATTGGTCAGTTGCATCGTGCACATCCTCTGACGAGGGGGTTAGCCGCACGGACGATGGGGGAGAAGAGGTCGTAAGGAAGGGGGATTGTAACCCTGTATAGATGTACGGTTGTGGGATGTCCCTGCGACGAGGCACGATTCATTTTCCGGAATTATGGCTACACGAGCTGATGCTACACGATTTCCCCTCCCCCTTTTCCCTCCTCCGTTGCCTTCTTCTGTACTCTCGTTCGTCACGCGTTGTTCCACCTTCGATGGGAAAAAATTTAACAGTTGTTATTTATTGTTGAAAACAATAATAATTAGGAAATCATTGTTTCGAAAAGCTCATTATATCATAAGCGAATAAACGTTATTTAATACGCATTCTAACGAGTGATTATTCAACTTTAATTAATCAATTTTCATAACTTGTTACTTGTTTATTCATATTATAACCTTTCATAACATAACCTTTATTCAATATATATATTGAATAGCAACAAATAAATAACGAAGCCTGTTCGTTAAACTCCATCCACCAAGCTCTCGCTAGAAAAATAATTCTCGCAAAAATCGTTAAGAAATATTCGGAGAAGATGTATTCGTCGAGGAAGAAGGATCAGGTAGACCGCGGTGTAAAGTTGGGCGGTAAAAATTTAATACGGAAATTTTCTCGTTTCCCTTGGCGAGCGTTGGTGGAGCGCACAAAGCCGCCTCTGAATTCATAGAATATTTGATGCCGGTAACCGACGATGGACTCTCGTCGCTGGTCTCTCCAACTTTTTCGAACTTGCCGCCGAAAAAAAAGCGAGCAACGGACAGAGGGGGAGAAAGAAGCGCGCAGAGAGAGAGAGAGAAAGAGAGAGGGAGGGAAAAATACGCGGGGAAAGAGATAAAGAGGGACGAAACTTTGTTGACCCCTGTGTGATACAAAAGTTGCAGAGCCCGCGGTGGATCGTGACCGGTGGATATCTTCGGGATCAAGGGTGTATCTCAGCGTTGCATTATTCCCCGCGAGGGACCCTTCGCGAAGAGATCGATAGCCCACGGATATCGCGAACAACTTTTGTTTCTCTCCAACTGCAACTGGATAAACCACGTGGCGGGGAATAATGGGGTTTCAACGGACGCCGACCACCACCTTTGTCGCTTTCCGCCATCTTCCTCGAACGGGCTGCTGATGGGATTAAACCCTCGGCCCGCCTCGATCTGACGCGCTGACTGAAAACTTTCTTCTTCTTCTTCTTTTTTTTTTTTTTGCTCTTTGATCTTCCGTGAGTCGATGGAAAGAAGGGGAATATCCCACTCGTGGAATATTTATAATCGTCTCTCTTTGGATCACGAGTTTTTCTTATGAATAAGCCTTGTGTCGAAGCGAATGCTGTGGAAAGACGATTTTAGCATGAGAGAGAATATTTTGTATATTATTTAGTATGACACGAGTATACAGTTGAGCTTCTGTATGATGAATAAGTATATTTGATATATGTATATATATATATCTTGGATATATGTTATAAAAAATATCGCGATGAGATAAGATAAGGTTAAGATCGAGAAATTTTGTATATTCGGAATAATAAATATTTGGAAACATTCGTTGAATATTGCAATAATAAATATTTTGTATAATTTAATCCGGAAGATGGTGTTTTTAACGTATTGTTCGGGTTCACGCCGATCTTGAAATTAATTAATCTTTCCCGTTGTTCCCGCGGAAACCTCCTTTGATGAGAAGTTTCCTTTAAGCAAACCGCCGACGAAAAACCAATTAATCTTCCGAGTTCTTGGAATCACGGAGGAAACACCGGCGTAAAATTAGCTAACACCATCAAGGGAGTGGTGGATCCTTTCGAACGTGATGCTGCAACTATGAGACCAAGATTGTTTCTCAACGGGCTACCAAAACTTCACGCGTATCTAACTCGAACGTTCGTTGCGTTCTCGAACGTGGAGATGCACACTCATCAACACCTCGTGAAGTTTTGTGCGAAATTTTTCCTTCTATTATTTCTATTCTTCCTTGTAATAGAAATTAATCGAAAGGAATATATATATATATTTTTCTGTATATTAATTTAAATTTAAATTAAAGCGAGTTATTAAGAACTCGAAGCCATTAAATTAATTGTTTTAATTGTTAATAATTTTAACCCTTCTCTTTGATATAAATAAAAACGATCGAAAATGAAGACAATTCTTCCTACATTTCAAAATCAAAATTAGAACAAAGGAAATGAGATAAATTTCTCTGTCATGGATCGAACAGGGATCAGAGATTATTCAACGATGAAGGAAAAAGAAGCTTTGTAATTCAATTTGGGGTTGAAAATTCGAAACAGCGTGGAAGGGGCAGTCCAGCAAGGACTAGTTTTACCCGTGCCAAGTCGTTTCTTGTTGACCAGCCGAGGCTTACGTGGTAAGACTTTGAAGTTGGAAAGCTTCGCGAACGAGATTACGCGCGTCGAAAGGAGCTTTTCGACACTTGTGCGGTTTTTTTCCAATCCATTCCAAGCTTCACTTTTGCCCTTCTCCTCTCTCTCTTCCTCCCTCTCGTCTCCACGCAACTTTATGATTCTCCTTTTTTAACGATCATCGCTTCTTTCCTTACCTCCACTGTTCTCGTTCCTTTTTCTTTTTATTTTTACTTGGCTCTGCGAATGACCTTTGCTAATTACGGAAGTGAGTTAAGTTATCCGTGGCGGTTGTCGCGAAATGTCATCGATACGATCGATGGCGTTGAAAGGTTTAATGGAAGGGTATAAATCTAAAGTTGCGAATAATTGTTTGATGTTAATTTTCAGAAGTTTCATTCATTGATTTTTTCTCTCTTTTTTTTTTTTTTTAAAGGGAATAATATTTTCCGAATTTCAACTCAATTTTTACCTTAGCTTCATCGTTATTTTGTTGATAATAATATCGAATAAAGTGAAATCTTTTGATTAAAAATATAAAGGAAATTATATTTGTCCATTGATCAGGGAATATTTAAAAAAAATATTTAAAAAATTCAAAAGACCGCCAAATCAAAGACCTGTTTTGAGGGAGCAACGTAATTGTTTGATGTTAATTTTTAGAAGTTTCATTCATTGAATTTGAACTTTAACAATTTTACCTTAGCTTCATCAATATTTAATAATATCCGATATTATCGTTGGTAATATTTGTCTATTAATTAGAGAGTATTTAAGAAACATTTAAAACAATCAAAAGACCATTAAACCAAACCTCTTTTGGTTACAATAAATGCAGTCACGCGGAATTCCGGATGCAGATAGTGGATCACCCAACCGGATGATGTCAAAAATTGTTCAAAAAACTGTTTTCTAAGAATTTTATTCACCCAGTTTTCTCCATTTCTTCCATCCCTCTCATTCTCCCCACTTCTCCACTTTTCCCCTTCAAAAACCTCCGTCCTGGAAGATGATGAAGGAACACAGAAGCAGAGAGCACCGATCTCTCTCATTATCGGTACCGGCTAATTCACGTGTGTGTTCCAGGTTAAACGCCACCGCCTTTCATTCACTTTCGTGCGGACCTGAACGCCACCTACTTCCGCTCCACGCCGCAACGATCATCGCGTGCACCGATAATTATCGGCTTTTAGCCGGGCTCCTAGTTTCTCTAAAAAACCCGAGCAGCCACCCCTCATTTTCCCAGGCCACGTTTCGATCTCTATTGTCGTCGTTGGACGTCGGTTTTCGAGAATTGCGAAGTTTTGGGAGGATTGTAAAGATTGGATCGATCGAAGAGGATGCACACGAGTCAAGGAAATATGATTTAAGAGTTATATCGTAGGATAAAATATTTAGAAATGCTATAAATGTTAATTATTAATGTTATATTTATGTTTCTTTGTTAAGAAAAGAAACAAATAAATAAAGGTATACAATAAAATTGGATTTATCGATCACGTTTAACCCATACGTCATATTTCGATCGTGTTAACCAATCGTGTAGACACCAAAAAAAAAAAAAAAAGAAAGAAAGAAAAGAAAAAAGAAGAGGGTTTGTATAAAGAGAGGAATTTTCTGGGCTACGAGCAAGCATTATGAAAGGGGTTAGGAACCGATCCCAACCTGTTCCCTCGAGTTTCCTTTTCTTTTTTTTCCTCTCCCTTTCCCTCGCGATGGGAGAACGTTTAGCGACATAATGCTGGACCCGGTTGAAAGGGTTGCTTTTCGACGTATTGTGCGATCTCTCGGTCGCAAGGTGCCAGTGTACGTACGTGTCGTATACCTGCGGTTTCACCACGAGAGAGAGAAAGGGACGGAGAACGAATGGGGCAGAAGGGTTACCCAAGGCTCCACTTTGGGTCTCTCACCCTTTCGAACCCTCTCTGAACGATTCTCTGACCCTACGATCCATCCAATGTGCCAATGCGCGTAACCGTAACAGGTGTCGTGCACACGCACGCATGCATCGAAATAGAGATGGCTGGAGAGGGTTAGAGAGACCAGGCAAGGATTAGCACCCCTTCGAGACAGGTGAATTTAACCCGAGACGAGACGAAAAAAATATCCACGAGATATAATCGTAATTGTGGGTCGAAGGAGAATAGATACACTTGGAATAATTTATTTATTTATTTCTTTTCTTGCAAATCGTGCGATTGATTAAAAAATATACTAATAGAAAAGAATATATAAAAGTATATAAGATCCAAGAAATACATTCGAGAAATATATCCGTAGTGTTAAAAGTAATCATATTTATATCAATTTGCAGACCCGAGTTATCCCATCACGAGTCGAGACCTTCGAATTCCCATCAATCTAATCCATTGCTTTAATTAACCCCAGCTCCCGATCGACGGAAGCATCTAAGCTAAACGCGTTAATAACCCACCTCACCTCTTTATTTCGTCGTATACTAGACGGCCTCACTCCGTCGTAAACACCGCCGACGGAGTTTTTATAGCATTCTTTTTTTTTTCCCAACCTGTCAGTGTCGCTCGCTCTGGCCGTTCTGCCTTTACGGTTCCACGATTTCGAGCCACTTCATAAAACATCGATTTTCATCGCGCGTGCAACGATATATCGCTTTTCAATTACTGCGTTTTCGGGGTGTGAGCACGGAGAGAAAAAGGAGGGTAAAAAATAAAGGAAAAAAAAAAGAAAGAAAGAAAGAAAGATCGATCGATAGGGTACAACCCTTCTATCGACCCCCTCTTCCATCCCATCTCCACGAGCGAATAGGTTTTCGTGGATGGATTTCTTTTTTTTTCTCCCACGGGCGAAAATTACGCTGTTTCTCGTATGGTGTCTAACCTAACGTCCCACTGTGAGCAGGTATATATCCGATCACGACGATGAGAGAGGGTTGCGTGAAAAAAAACGTGGGGCAGCCCTTTGGCTTTAATCCATTACACGACGTATTAATTCATCTCCTGTGATCTCCAGGTAGCGGGCCTTAAAAAAGAAAGGAAAAAAAAAAAGAAAAGTAAGGAGGGAGAGAGAGGACGGGCCAAAAAGCCAGAAAACGTGCCACGCACGCGTTCAGGTAGGCCGAAAGGGGTCCGCCACGAGGCTCTCGTAAAAAAGTCGAGTTGAGAGAGGAGAGGAGAGGAAGGAAGAAGGAAAAGGAGTGGGAGAGCTGATGGAGACGCGCCGAAATTGTACATCGTAAAGTACCTGCTGCTGAAATTGTTTTTTTTTTTTCTTTTTCTTCTTTCTTTTATGGTTAAGACTTTTGTTTTTTTGAGAGGAGGGGTTGGGGCAGTAAAATTTTTTCCGTCGTGACAAAAATTATCATTATGGCTATTTCGACGGGGTTCAAGAAAGGGGGATAAAGAAAGAATTTGATTGGCTCGTTAATTTTGATCATCTCGCACATAATTTTTACGTTAATTGTACGAAAAACGCGATTTTTAAATAATTTTGATTTGAGTTTTCAATTTATATTTGTGAATAATTGAACATAAAATTTATTAATGAATTTCGGGTTGATTACTCGAGTTACTCTTTAAAAAATGCAGAAACAATATTTAGAAATCTATGCAAAAATATTGGATTTCTGAAAAAGATAAAGATCGTTTTCCATCTTCGGAGGAGAGAAAGAGGGAGAGAAAAAAGAACGGAAGAGGGAATGAAATGGCTCGTGGCAGAAAAGTTGTTTCCGCCGAGCGTAGATAAGCAGAACAATTCCTTCAAATAACACAGGCGAGGGAAAGCTGTGGAATACAGAAGCGGAAAGATATCTAACGTTAAAACTTTAGAACATGGAGAGAGGAGCGTACAGCTGCTCTGACTCATTCTGGCAGGTTTCATACCTAAATGACCGCCATTGTGGTTACTTGTTTTATCTGGTGCTTCAACCATTTGCTTCCACCACGACTAAGAACACACGATCATTCTCCTCATCACTCTCTTCTGCTTATTATTATTCAAAAGAAATACAATTTCGTCGATTCGAAATAACAATTTACTGTAAAATTCAATTTTAACGGTTAAAAAATTTAACTTTACGCATTTGTTACGAATAATTTCAATGCAAAAGAAGAAAGATCCGAAGAAATTTAAATTTTCTCTAAATTGTATCGAAGGAAATACGCGATATAATCGAAACACCGTATACTATATACCCCGAACGACACTCACCAGATGCCAAACTCACCCTTCTTTTCACTCGCCAACTCGTTTCACGAGTTCTTCTCTTTCTTCCACCCTTCTTCTTCCTTCCCTAACTTCTTTCGCGTGTTCCAACGCGATTTAATGGCAGCGCACGTACGGTCAGTGGCAAAAGTAACGGCTGGATGGACACCTTTTCTTCTTCAACCCTCTTTTTCGGGTCAGATCGGACCTGGTTACGTATTATAGGCCCTTTACGACTCGGACGTCCACCCTGTCGGGGTCAAGGGGTTGGCCAGCTGGCGTTGGACGGTTGTGCAATCTGCACACGGAGGACCCCTCCTTTCTCTGACCATAGACGGCAAGCCTGAAGGGGGCTGTTCGATGGATAGATTGATAGAGAGAGAGAGAGAGGTTGGCAGCCTGTATGATCGGGGGTTGGTTGGCGTCGCCGCTAACGTTGCTCATTGTCCAAGCTCAATGGCCGTCTGTCCACCGCCATTGTTGCGTCTGATTTCGACCGGGCATGCGAGACACCGAGTTATGTCGCCCTACAGATAAACTTATCGCTCACGCTTGCTCGATATGCACGAATCTACGCGTAACGACACATGATCCGTGATTTATGTGGGAACATTGTGCGCCGATATCGAAGGCTCGTGACCCGATTCGTGATCCTATGTTATCCGAAAGATCGGAAACCGGTGCGTAAATGGATGAGTCGCGTTCCGGGTTTGACCGCTTAATTGTTTATGTAAATGATCCAATGATTGAATGTATTTAGATATAATTAGACCGTGTTTGGAAAATGAGAATATCGTTGCTCGAAAATTTTTAGGGCAATTTTTATTTCGATTTAGAATTTTGATTATTTTAAATCAAACTTGTCGACGATCAATTGGTATAAAATAGAATATTTAGTATTAATCGATATTTCAGAATCGATTTATAAGAAAGATTTGATCAAAATAATTGAATTGTGATTAAATGTAAAAAATGCAGCAATAATTTTTTCAACTACGTTATATAATTTATTTGTAGAAAAATTGCACTTGAACAAGCAAGAAGGCTCTTTTAGAATAAAATACTTAATTAGATTCCACGTTATTATTTTTTTTTTACCCCGTCAATTACATTTTTGATTAATATTGCCAACGAACTGTTATTTTTTCCAAAGAAGATATATATAGAAATTGACGAATTGATTATCGCTCTTCCGATACCACGGTTGTTAATCTTTCTAAAGATGATAATTTCAAAGGTGCATAAATTTCGCGTGTCCTTGGGAGGGAATACCGTTATAACGGAGAACAAAACGTCTAAAAACAAAACGATGTCGCGAAAGATTGGGCGATGTTCGTCGAGAGCATTTTAAACAGGCCGAGGACTCATTAGGCAGCCAGCTTCGCACCTTTCCTGCGCGGAGATGACGTTTCCGGTGAGTTACGGGATCTGTGCATTGATATTTCGGGACGTTTTGAAATTTATGCCTCGGCCCACCAACGGATATAGGTATTTCTCTGGTGGGCAGGAAACAAGTCACGGCTTCCTACGAGGAATATTCATGTTCAGAAGTAGATTGACGAAGCTATTGTTCATAAAGATTGGAGAAGGCAGGAAATGGAGGGAACTATGGCGGGAATATTAATCAGGAATATTTTTCGAAATTTTCCTCTCAAACAATTTTAAAACTCATCCACGAGCTGTTTCTTAATTCTCAATTATGCGATTTTTTTTTTATAATTAAAAACGCAATTATTCTTGATTAGATTATACAAATATTTTAATTGGATAAATGTTTAAGCGAGTTTATTTTATCGCAATTTTTATAATTATTCTTCAACAGATTACGAAATTTAATTTGTCTTTAACATTAAATATTATCAACAGATCATTATCAAGGTTTATTTCAATATATTATCGCGAACAATGATCACGTAACGTATACCACCATTTTGAAAAGCAACACCGCCATCACTGTGATTCAACCCTTGCACAACCCTATCCCTAGAAGGGTCTCTCGTGGTTTAGCCACGTCCGTTCACCCCTTTATTCGAAGAAAAAGGCCGCTGTTAATTCGTGCCGCTGTCACAACACGGCCATTCTGCCGTGCATCAATCTGCTCCTTTATTGGCTGAAATCTGGATCGATTCCCATCTAGCTTCGATGTCGTTTGAACAGGCAGGGCTAATTAATTACAACACAGCTGTCATAAAAAACGTAAATTTAAAAAAAATATTATTTTCAAGAACGAAAATTATATATGTTCAATAGAATAAACTTTTTGTTTAATTAAAATATTTTGTCTCTTTTTTATTTATTTTTCAAGATATTAAATAAAATATTTGAAACATTTATTGGAGATTCTAGTATTAGATATAATTTATTTTTCCTCGAGAAGAAAATGATAAAAGGAATACTAGATCTTGCAGTTACGCAAAGATGCATAAAGTGTTAAAGTACAATTAATTAAGGCGGAACGATCACACGTTTTAACCGTCATAGAAAGCATAGCCGACATTTTATATACGAAAAAGTAATGTAACTGTAGAAGCGAAAGCCGGTTCTCGATTTTCATGTATTATACGTGTCACGTGATTCTTACGACAGTTATACACGCGTGTTCTCGAGAATTAATTCTTTGTCGATCTGATTCCAGGTTGCACCTGAAGATTCTTTCGTGCACCTTTCTACCTGTCTGCCATATATCGAGATATCTAACAGGTTTCGATAACGTACGAACGTGCGAAGAACATCGTTACATTTTTATGGCTCGTAGAAACGGACGGTGGAAAGGTGATCAATAAGAATTAGTAGCAGTCACGTAACTTAGAACCTGTAAATTAGCATATTATTACCTTTTCGTGTAAACTTTTTCAACGAATATTTATTATTCATTTATTCATTTTCGATTTAAATTCAATTTTTGTATATTTTCTTTTTTCTTCTTTTAAAATTTTCAATGTTTTGACAATTAGAAATTGCAGTCAATGCGAAACCTCAGTCAATTTAAGTTCAATTGAACTATGTATTGAATATATATGATACATTCTTACGCTAGACGCGTTTCATTTTATGTAAGATTGATCGAGTGCTGTTTATGTTCTTCGATTGCTTACTTATAACGTCGTTAAGGTAATAACATTCTCGATTAACATCGTTTCACGTTAATGTCCTCGATATTAACTAGATCGATTTAAACATTGATGACCGCTTTTTCCCTTGAACGGAATTTTTTCGAGGCAAGAACACGGAAATACTGAAATTTATATACTATAATTTATCTTTACGAATTATCTTTTATAAAAAATCAAACGAATGATCATTCCAAAAATTCGTTCAAAAAAATAGACAGAAAATTTCCTCCTCTATCCCTCATAACATAACCCAATGCCTCGAAGAAGGTCTGAAACGGTGACAAAAAGGAGGTAAACCGTCTCATCGGTGCGATTACCAGCGTGAAGGAGTACGTATATCATTCACGCGTTTTTATACGCGAGCAACGAATCGATGAAAGGATTCGAGAGTAGTGGATATATATATATGTATTCCATCATTGTTCCCGCACGCGCCCAACATAAAAATAAAAGAGCGCCGTGGCTCGATTCTCTCCAACACCCTATTCCGCTCTTCCTGCGCCCTCCCTGTTAAATTTTCACTTTTTTTTTTTTTTTCAGAAAACAGTTCCCCACATCCTCGTCTCCTCCAAACCATCACCCATACACGCAGATGCGTGGTTTTTCCCTTTTTCCAACTTTCGATTCTTCGCTCGATAATCCATCCTCTCTCTCCACCTCTTTCTCTCTCTCTCTCTCTCTTTTTCTAGATTTTCAAGCGCCGTTTGCACGCTTCGTGGAACGACCCTCGCGCGTGTAACGAATCCGCGCTTTTTTCGCTCTTTTTTCCTACCAGAAATATCCAGTTTTTGGGGTGCAGCGTGTGCGCGTGCGTTATACAAGGAGCGAAAGAGACGGATGGAAAAGAGAGCCGGATTCGAAGGAAAAAAGTGGTTAAAAATATGTAAACCGACGTAGACGTAGGATAGATAGCACGTGGAGATGGAAAAATAGGGAGACAATGTGTCAACGGCACGCGCTTGTCTCTTTCTTTCAGGGTTCTTTCCGTGATCCGGCGAAGGCTTTTTATGGAATAGGGATCCTTCTGCAAAAGAGGAAAGGTGGTAAAGTTGACTTTTAATTACAATTTATTATTTAGAATCTGGCAATCATTTCACAGGATGAATTCCAAGATGAATTAACGATTAATCAAGAATTCTTTCTCTCAAGTTTTCTTTAGTGATAATTTACGAAACGATGGATAATAATAGAAAAAGAAATTTTTTTTAAAATTCGAAATCTGGTAGTTCTTCCTTTTCAAGGACAGATTAGCAGCAGCTGTAGATGGAACACCGTCTACCAATTGTAAATTAATGACTGTTACTCGTTACATGAAACGTTACTGGTTAAGGATTAGGAAGGGAACGCCTTAGATCGCTTTAAAGTGACTTTTATAGCGGGGGTGTATTTTTAGTTGTTCGACGGTGGCACGCGCTTTCTTTTCTTTCGATACCGACAAAGCATCTGTCCTTGGTTAACGTCTCCCCCTTTTCTCCTCACGTGTACACGTAAACATAGTCATGCGCACGTGTACAATGCATGACGGTTTATTGTCTCTGGATGGTTGAGAAATGGGATTAAATTACTCGTTTAAAAAGAGCGGAGAGAAAGCGTATGCGGGGATATAAAGAAGACTTTATCTTTGTTTATTAATCTCGTGTTTTGATATGTTATTCGTTTGATTATGAAGCGTATTTATTACTGCATCGATTATCATTAATAAAATATAAAAAATTCTAGTCTACTTGTAGATGGAGCAGCGATTAGACTTATGTATCGGCATCATTATTCAGATAGTTATCCGACTAAATTTCCACGAGATGATAAGAGATCGTATTGGAAGAGAACGATCAGGCCAGAGAAGGATCGTCCATTAAGGTTAAGCCTACCTAACCCTCTCGAGTGGGTTCACGGTTGACGATCGTCCGTCAGACGTTATCCTCGACCGGTAATTGGCGAACTTCAGACGAATAATTTTCATTCATCGGTATACCAGCCAGTAATTATATGATACATCGGATTCGGCTAATAGGGAACACTCGAAGTCTCGGAGACTCGGTGTAATCGATGACATCGAGCTAATCGATTCACGATGCAAACTCCTCGACGAAACTTCTCGTCCTGTTGCCATTCCATTTCTCCTCTTCCTTATTCGATATCGAAATATGAAATAGAATTATCGTTTTAAAATTTATTTTATTTAGAGAGAAAAAAAGAAAATCAAGATTCGGAAGAAGAAGGAATTAAGAAAAAAAGTCGAAAATTTCCTTAAAAATACAATTGAACGTATCTGAACCCGATACGAAGGATTAATCTCTCCTCGTCGTAGTAATCCCTCCTCCTAATATCTCCATTCAAGAAATTTATCTCCTAGAAGCACCATCCATGTGTCAGGAAAACGGGGGGTTTGTGGTGTGCAAAAAAGAAAACGGAGAGCCAAGATTCGAACCAGAGATCGTGGGCATATATTACATCGATACTTTTTTCCTCCTCATCCAAAAGACTTCGTTCACCCTTGTGTACCAAGGTGTGGCCTCCAAGACCCCGTGATGATCATCGTCATCTTGCCTCTGTGGCGAGCCATCAACGCGTGCTAAGCACGAGCTCTTTTTTTCTTTTTTTTCCTTTTTTTTTTTTTTTCTATTTTCCACACTCCTTCTCATCGGCCATCATACACCGTTCTTCTTTCCACGAGGGGATCCCCAACAACAACGAGACCCCGCCTCTTGTTTTATCTAAATTCCCTCCCCTGTTACCCACTCGTGGCTCGCCGATCTTTTCGGTCTATTTGGTAACATTTTTTTTCGAAGGGATGCGATAATTCAGGTAAAGATGGAACAGTGAAAGAGAGTTTATGTAAAGAATTTCCATCACTATCCTCCTTTCCTATCCTCCTTTTCTATCCTAAATATAAAAAAAATAATAAAAATCTTCTAAATTTCCTCTTTCTCCGCGCAAATCTTCCCAATAATCAATAGCAACGTCAAATCTTCAGCAAAATTTCTCAAATTTCGCGTGAATTTCGAGGATTACTGGTTTTCGTCACGGGTCAAACTCGATCTTGGGAGAAAAATGGCCCCCTCCGTACACGCGGTACGCGAAGATAGCCACACCAGGGTGTTCCCCGATATATTTTTATTACCGTGATCGGATCTGGATTGGTTGGACGAACGCACCCTTGCACCCGTCCAACCTCCAACCGGAATCGAATTCGCGCCAACGGTGCAATAAATCCCCAGGAGCGGCTCTATCGTAGATTTATCATAGTCACGCATTCGCGTCTGCTCCACGATAATTGCAGAATCGTTGATGTCCCTGCATCGCACAGATCGTTGGTCGTGGTTGCGTTTGGGGTGGACGGTCACGAGGGTGAGAAAAATAATGATTCCTGGCATTTTTTTTTCAATAGATCGGGGGAGTGAGAGGGCTTCTTGCGGTTCTCGTGTCGAGAGAGGAAAGATTTTTGATTCGGGCGATTTATACGTTCTCTCTTTTGTGACGGCACGTATAACCGCGATGTCGCACCTGTCCGAATGGACCTTGAATGGGCATGGAAACAGAGATGATGTCGTCTACGATAGGCTCGTTTGTTTTTATTCGAAGCACTCGTATTATTGTATTGTAAATATACTATCGTATTATCATTTCGTTGAAATGAAAACAAGATAGAGTGTATTGGATCGAATGTATTGGGTCGATGACAAGGAATAAATTGCAGGTTCGGTAATCTTGAACCTTGCCCAATTTATTGTCGAATTAATCATTAATTTCGAGTAAGATACGTTAAATAAAAAAAGAAATTAATATATTTTATAGGATAAGTAAATTTTCGAATATTGTTTCACTTGATTATTTTAAATGGCTCGAAGAGTATCCAAAATTACGCGAGACGAAATTGCGAGGCAATAAGATTAAATTAAACTTGCGTCACGGATATATATTTTCATCTCTGTCACGTAGTAGCACGATTCATAGCGTTTTCTATTTACTCGCGGATACCTCTGCTTCCATCGAATTAACTCGCTGGACTAATAGTCGTGGAAAATAGACCGTGGACCGTAGATTTTCCCGGATGATGTTCGGTACCCCTCCCAGGTTCACGCTGCAATTGTAATGGCTACACCCTCGGTGCAATCAATCGCCAATGTTTCCTGGGGTTGTGGAAACATCGTCTTTATTTCCAAGTGATTCACGTTGATCGCGGGGAACGAAGCGTGAGATTAAACGTTCGAATGGCCTCGCGTTTGGCTAAATTTTCCTCTGCCTTCGTTAGAAATTGTTTCCCTTTGGATACAATTCGTCCACGGGGATCGATCAATTTGGAGACGTGATTAATTCTGTAACAAAAATAATTTATGTATCTGGATTCTACTTATAGGCTTAAATTTGCAGCAAGAATTTTTTAAAAAATTAAATTTTGAAAGTTAAATTATTATATGTATTGTAAATTATAAATTTCGTGTATGCGGAATAGAAATATTTTAAAATTTGAGAGAAAGCTATATTAATCTTAGAAGATGCATGGATTATTTGTGGAGAGTTTAAAAAAATTTTTTTTTTTTAAACATTTGCTTCTATACATCTCGCCAAACGTTATATAATCATACGCGTATAAAATTGCAAAGGTAAAGAAAGAGCATCCGTTGCGTGATTGACGTTTAACTAAGAGCGTGATATTCCCATAACACGGCCACCTTGCGAAAACTAGTATTCAAGCAGAGAGTATACGATCGAGAGGGCTTCTCGCGGGAATGACGTATCGAATTTTATGCCAACAGAACTTCCGGTGACACTTTTGTGCTCCGACTCTGCCCGGTTATTCGGCCAACCTTGCCGCAAAACGCGGCAAACGGTTCGGCTGTCGAAAAGCTCATGATCCTCCCGCTGCTAGCCCTTTTGTCGTTGACAAAGGAGTTGACAAAACATGACAATCATAACAGCCATAACTTCTCATAACTGACGTGGGTGGAGCGCGTCCCGGCGACGAGCGTCAGGCCGACAAAGCTTGTGCCTTCGCTACCGAGGCTTTCGCGCTAGACAAACATTATTTTGACAAGCCTTTGGAGAGAAACACTCACCCTTCTCGGTTTATCGCGGTATTACGAAAGAATTATACGTTGGCCCTAGAAATTCTTCGAGATCTTCCGTTGGAAATGGAAATGGAAGCTCGAAGAAGGGGAATTTTCGCGTGAGAAATTAACGCGATGAATCATTTGTGGAACAGATGAGAAATATATATATTTTTTTTTTATAGATTCATTTTAAGAGCAATATTCAATACAGTAAACGTATATACTTTCTAATTTATGATGTATAAACTTTTGTAAAAAAGATTAAAAAGAGTTTTCTCACGTATCTGATGTTCCTTTACAAGTAGAGTGTCATCCTCAGTATGCACAGCTATTTTGGATTTCCGTTCTATTTTTCGCCATTTTATTCATCGAAAATCAATATCCCATTTTTTGACGCTGCATCGAATGGTAGAAAAATCAATTTACTTTCATATAATAGATATAATATAATCATATAATATAGTTATAGATATACGAATGATCGAAATTCTATTTAAAAAAAATATATACATATTTCACATGCATCGAATAAATAATTCTAATTTCTTTAAGCCTTCAAACTTAACCTCAAAAATAGATGGACGCGCGCCATCTATGTGAAGCGTCGATCGAAGCTAGGTCCGAGTGAAAGGTCCGAGTGGACATCTTAAAAGGTTTCTTTACGAGGTCGTAACGAGGATCACGATGCCCGTTCACGGGCGTTCGTAATCATAAAGCGCGGCGTTATGTCCTAGGAAAAGCAAAAACCACACATTTCCTCTTCTTCTTCTTCCCTTCCCTCTTAGAATTCATTCTCTTCTTTTCCGTTTCCTCCTCTTTTTGTTCCTACATAAAATATTTTTAATACAATGGATAGGGGGATGGACTCTTCGCGAAATGGAATCTTCCAATGCTCCTTTTGATACGGAAGATCATTACTTCTCGATGCGGTAACGAGATTCGTGCAACGGTTTGATATTTCCGATCGATGACATAACATCGAGGATATATCTACGCTACTGCTGTTTTATTGCTGTTGAAACGATCGAAAGGGTGTACGAAGTGAATACTTCCATTTTTTTTCTTCTTCTCCGAGACCAGTCAAAGTTTTCGTTCTCTTTCTTTATGTGGCGATGATGATTGGGCCTTCAGGGACATAACAAATGACTCTTCTTCTCTGTTTTATAGATGTCGAATTGTTATTGCTCATGAACATGTACACACGTACTTTTCCTTGAATTCACTTATCTTTTTTCTCTTTATTGTATCTCGATGCTTTGTTTTTTTTTTCCTAGCGTGATTAAAATAGAATAAAGTTCTTAATATATCTTATATATAAATGCATATTTGCTGATCTCTTTCTTAAACTAACCTTAAAATCCGTCAAGAAATTTCATTCTTCAACATTCACATCGATCAAACGGAACGTTTAACATCGGCCTCATCCCAATTCTTAGGCCCTGTATAAAATTATACAGAGAGCGAAGTTACACCAACTTCTATCTCTTCGTCCTTTGTCCCATCAATCTTTCAAGCACCTTCCATTATGATTCGTTTTCTTAATAACGAGTTTCGCTTCGCATTTTTTCCCCTTCCCTCCTTCCTTCTCCCTCTCCTCTGCCACCTTTAGCCCGCCAAGAAGTCGTTTTATCAAAGGATAATGCGATCTGTCCTACACTTTTCGTCGCTTCTTTTTCCTTTCGCATGGAAACTACGTTTTCCAAGGTTCCATACCTAAGCCGGTCACGTTAAAAGTTAACCGTTTTACCAGTCCGTAAGAGGGCCATTTACGGTCTGAATTATATATTTTCGAACGACTCTTCGTCCCTTTGACGAGTCCACCGTATTTGCATGTTTCTCGTTCGAGGTGTGCGAGCGAAGGGATCCTACAAACCAAAACTGAAAAACGTTAAAATGCGGTTTATGACTTTATGCTTTTTGTATTTTAGCGATATTTGGAACAATGAGTTCCCAATACTGACCTAACTGTCTTTTCGGTACTTGTACTTTCACCCCCGTATTCAATGCTCTGTTCTTTACCGGTGGATTGACCGGTTTCAAAAATTCGGTGCACACATAAAATATCTTCTGAAGAAAGAAATTTCTTTTCCTTTATTTGTTTAAAAATTAGGAAGGACTCGAAACAGAATGGAAAGAGAGAGTCTCCAATATTATATGGTGAAACTTGGAATTGTTCCAATTTTTAAGAAATTTTTAAATATTTTATTTCTTTTGTTTCTTTTTTCTTTATTACGATTTATTTATTTCTTTGGAAATATCAAATTTGATATCGTGACAAAAATTTATGTAGCAATGATCTCTAGCTCTTAAATTTATCACGCTATAATTTCTCTAGATTTCTTATTTAATATTTTATTACGCTATCTTCTTTAAATCTTTACAAGATTTAAGATTTACAAAACATTACAAGAATTGTTTCCACAACATTGAGAGTATTGTAACGATACTGATCGATTCTCGATACAAATTCCATCTTCATTCCGAGTGTCGAAATATGCAAACAAGCATCGCATCGATGGGTGGTATTCCATGCTCGTATTCTGTTTTTCGATTTCCACGACAGAAGCAACAAATCACTGGAGTAATTCCCATAGAGATGGTCAGAGGTATGCAGAGGAAAAAGAAACGGGACTGCTCCAGATTTTCACGGGTGTTATGGAAAGCAGAAAAAGGTCCGCGATGTATCAACTGGTGTCTAGAAAATTGTCGCATGGTTTAACATTTTTCTGGAGTATGAAGGTCGACTTTAAAAATTGTTGCTTCCATTCTAGAGAAAATCTTTTTGTTCTTTCGTAGAAGTTGACGCGATACCGATCTCCGGTTGAACTGAAAAACCAGAAATTAAATTGTAATATATGTAATAAATTGAATTTTTGATAACAATAATTAAATTATTTTGAAAAATGTATATTTTATAGATTCTTTCTCAGTGACAAGTGATAATTTTTTTAAAAAATTTAATAGTTGAATAAAATTACTTTCATAATTATTTCAATAATTTATTGTTCAAAACATAATAATAATTACAAATAATTGTAATGTCAAATAATTGAGGTTATATGAAAAGCGAATTAACTATAATGGCTATGAATAAATTATTTAAGTTATTTTATATTTATAATAGATTATTTCATGTAACTTTATTCGAGATTTAGTTACTTTTTCAACGGATTAATGTCTTTGTTCTTTTTTCATTCTTTTATTCTTAATTTTTTAGACAAAACATCGATTTATTGATTGGTTATATTTCGATTTAAAGTATAAATTTCTATAAACTATCGAATTGCACATTTTTTTGCACGAAAACGAAAATTTCTCGTTAGACAATTTGAAACGCAAAAAATGCTCACTATTTTATTTTATTAACTTGATTCTGAGAAGCCTAGAATATCTGTGCAATCATGCGTTTCAAGCATGATATAACAAATTTATAAATCTAATCTTGTATTAATTTACAACAAAAAAAAAAATTACCTCATATTTCGTTTCAAAATCGTTGATTTAGTGATTGATTATATTTCGATTTTACAAATTTTTATGAATTATCAAATTGCACATCTTTTTGCCATGAGAACGAAAATTTCTCGGATATAATTGTTAGACGATTTGAAACACAAAAAATACTCGTTATTTTATTTTATTATCTTTGAATTTGATCTTGAGAACTATTGAATAATACAATTTATGCAATCATATATGCACAATTCACACAGAAAATTGATTTATTTAACTTCGCATTAATTTACAACAAAGAAAAATAACCTCGTGCCTACTTCGTTTCAAAGTACACTGCGCACATCTAAAGCGCATCTAATAGAGACGCAAATGTTACTTCGTCTTCTTTTCACGAACGAGCATAGTGTCGTATATCTATTCACGAAAGATTCGGTATCTACGTACGGAAGATCAGATCTCGAAATCAGTTGTGAGACTAAAAATACGTGGAACGAGTTCATCCAAAGTATATACATTTCGGATACCTCGCGAGTTTTCTCGATGATCCTATACAAGCAACGCGTGTTCCTGGAGGTGGTGGAATATCTTCGTAAGCCGTAAACCAAATAGGACTAGCCGGTAAACCACTCGGGGTCGCGTTATCTGTTTGCAAGCGGACCCACGAGCATAAAGCGTGGCCCGAGCTGGTGCGTGCGTCTTTTCGAAACGATAATATTGCGACAACGGTGCACAATATTTGCACCCTTCGTCACCTCGCCTTCTCTTCGTCCCTTTTTCGTAAGAGAAATCATGAAGCACACGTCTATCTAGACCAGAAACATTGACAGGAATTACGCGTGTACATGTGAAAATCCCTTAATCTTTGAAGAGTTTTTGGTTGAAAATAAGATTAAGATGGGTATTAAGATGGGTGAAATTTGAATCGTGAATAGAAATGGATTGAAAATGATGAGTGTTGCACTGTTAAAGGAAGTTATATTGAAAATGTTAAAGACAGATCAATGTGCTGATTGTCAAAAGGTTTTTTTGCTAAGTCGTTAGGTCAGCTTAGTACTGGACAGGTACTTAAAGGCTAGTTCTAATGTCCATTGGTCATAATTTATTATTTATAGGCACATAAAATGAAACATCTTTGGAATCGACTATTAAGGTATAGTCAAATTACTTGGAAGGTAAAAGGTTAACAACTGAGAAACTAGAATTTTTTTTATTAATAATTAAGTTTTTCCATTAACAATTTGAAAATGCTCGAAAATATTGTATTTTAAGTCTGTTTTTAAAACCAGTCGTTTTAAATTTCGTATCGATTGGTCGATCTTTTCAAAGTATAGTTTAAGATTCCATAATAATACGAATATTATATTTATATTACATATTACATATTTATATTATATTACATCTAATTCCAAATTTGTACTATACAAAAAAATATTGCAGTCTGATATATTTGTTAAGAAAAAAAAGATTTACAAAAAATTGATGGAAATTTAAGTACGAAAAATGATAGAATCGTGTAGTTAACGAACTTTATTTGTTAATCCTATTTTTTTTTTAAAGCTGATACTATATTAGTACAGTACAAAAATGACAATGGCAAAAACATTTTTCCATGGTGGCCAATAAAAAAATCATAAATCTGTTGGAATTCTGCGTTTGATTTTTATGACAAATTTCTTCAAAATCCTTGTCGAAAATTAAAAATGAAACGGTTTTTGCTGCAATTCGGTTTAATGCTATTAGAAAGAATAGATTCAAAGATAGGTAAATTTTTTTTTTATTAAATGATTATAAAAATGGGAAAAAATTTATGAGCAATATTTTCATATTATTTATTTTCTGTAACATGTTACAGAATAGAATGAAATGTTATAGAATAATTTTATGTATAAAGATAAATTGGAAAAAAAAATATTTTTTTCATTTCAGATTCTGTTTTCGAGAAAATTGAATTAGAAAATTTGTCGAATACGTTATTACGTAATATAAAATTGAATTATTACGTTAAAAAAATTGAAAATACGTAGAATAATGTTTTTTGTTTACAACACAAGAAAATTAAATTTAAAAATTTGTTGAGTGTATACTAACTATTGTCAATTTCGATTTATTATTTATATGTGGAACAATTTTTTAGAACTAATAATTTTTTTTTAGAAAGTATCCAATAGAAAATTGTTCATTTTTATACATTTAATAAATTTTCAAATTCAATTTTTTCGAAAGATTTCAAATAAAAAAATATTGTCTTTTTACTTTTTTTTTTTACGTAATTTCATTCTATTCCACGTATTATTATATATATTATTATATTATTATATTTTCTATGACGATTTAAAATTTACGTTCTCATCTTCACATTGGTATTTTATTTCTTTTTTCTTTCAATCTTGTAAATAATCTTGCTTTTTTTCGTTTATTTTTTTTTTCATTCTGTAAAATCGATTCGTGTTCTTAATCTTTTATAAAAAAATTTTAAAATTCAATCCTTGAATGACCTGCTTTTTAATATAATTTTCTTTATTAATTACGAATTACCTAATTACACTATATAATTACAAGTAAAAATAACCACAGGAATACTTGTTTTTTTCATTGGTCAAATAATGCAATACACTAAACAATTAAAATTCGATGAATTTAAGAGGAATATAACAATGAAAAAAATTATCGTCACAATTAATCTAGAAAATAAAATTCAATTCAGGTTATTAAAAAATAATGAAACTTATCTAAGCTAAAATATCATATATTAAATAGAAAGTAAATGATAATCAATGCAATCCATTATTTTGACTTCTGCATGTATTGTCAAATTAATTTGAAATTTCTGAACACGAATTTGCATTGTAGTTAATTTTTCTTGAATTATCGATCAAAAAGTAGTCAACTCAGGTCATTTTCGACTCGTACTTAAGTTATAAATGTTAAATGTTATTTATATCGACTTGAGGAACAATTATATATATTTGGCATAATATATTAGTGTGATCCTTGAATACAATTTCAATGAGATATTGATATATTACAAGTAATTTCTTTATTGTTAAAATCGAAAATTCATTGTTTGGAAAATTCACATATCAAGATTAAAAATTTTATAATGTTAAATACTTATTTATTATTATATCGGTTACAAAATACCGATAGTCACTCGAGCTATGATAATCAGTTAGCGATCTCCCTATTGGATAAGCAAAAATGAACAGATTTACCTACACGAAGTTGAAACGGTTTGGTAATCCTTTAACATTCCCCGAGTCATGTTCCGGTTTTGTTCGCCGTCTTTGGGGACATGACGCAGTCCCGTGGGAGAGGCTTAAAGAGTTGCAAAGCTCCATTCCTCTCGACACACGGAAAACCATTTCTGAGATCGGATTCTTTCCCTGAAAGATGGTACAAAAATTCGCTGGAATCGAAATTCGTGGATTCACGTAGGAATGCTTGTAAGTATGTCCTCAAGATTTATTCAAGATATTCTGTTTACGGAAAAATCTTGTGCAAATTTAAAAATACAATTCGTATGTAATATAATAAAAATATATTTTCGAACGAAATATTTGTGATACAATTATTAGAAAATGGAGAAGATTTTATTACAGTTTTCCAATTTTATTCTATCCAATCTCAACTATCCAAGTTTCATTTTATTCTTCAACATAATTTTGTATTTTCTTATATATCAAAATTATTTTGTTCTGTATCATTTTCATTTTTCATTTTTAATTTTACATATTTCTCAATATTTTCCACTTTTTCGTTATATGCATTTAATTTCTCATAGCTGTAAAATTAAATAAAATATTAATACATAATAATCAATGATAAAAAGATATACAAAATACACAGCAAAAAATGTTAAATATAAAATTCATATGGAAATTGATATTTTCCCCTTTTTCTTCGCCTTTTTCCTTTCATATTTTCAAATTTGATAAAAATAATTATATTATAATAAAATTATAAAACTATTATAATTTATAGGACTTAAAGAGGATTTAACAGAACTAGATATAAGAATAATCTATTCACGAAAATCTGAATAGTGGAATACATTTCAAACCGTTAAAGATGTGCAAAAACAAATAACATAGAAGATATGAATTGGGATACCTAAATAATCTTTAATCTTATTAAATCCGTCTTCATTTTCAAAATAATAGAAACCTTTTGAATAGAATGTTTGTTTGTCTACCTAATTATGTTTTCAAATTTTACAATTGTGATATTGGCTGGTAATGAATAATGACAGGTAAAATAGCAATAATAAATGACAAAGGACAACAACAATTTTTACATCAACATTGTCCTCATTATGTGATATAATCACTTTGCCTACCTATGGAATTCTACTAAGATTGTATATACCTGGACGTGTAAACGTTATCTGCTCAAAGTATCTACTCATGTAGACGAAAAAAGGGGAAAAAGAATGGCAATGGACTAGAATTATAAAAGAATTAGCAGCAAGTTTTTGGATAGAAAAGAAAGTATTCTTATATTTAGTTATGAGATGAAAATATTTCTAGTTTGGCACTTGCATTAATGGAGATATTTTATTATGTTATAAATAAAGTATGTTGAATTTTTTTTTAAATTTTGTTACTTATTTAATATTAAAAATAATAAATATTTTGGAATCAGTAAGCTTGGATATATAAAGTTTATTCGAAAAGAATTAACAGAAATAACTTTTGACTCTTTTCTTTAATTTCTTTAACTTCAGATTATGGAACTTCAGATAACTTCAGATATTACTATATATTATACAGAAATTATATAAAAATTTTTAATAATTTTAAAAATCTTAAGACGTTTTATAATCTTAAACATTTCATAACAAGATACAAAAGAAAAAAGTCTTGAAGTACTCAAGTTTTATATTTCAGAATTAGTCGAAATGAGGCAATAAATTTGAAAATCTTGTCAAATTGAACCAGTATAATGCTTTTATGTTGATAAATATCTTTTTAAACGGATCCAGCATACCCGTTAACATTTATGAATTGTTTATGAATTTTAATGTTTTCTTATAATCAAAATCTTTTTTATATTTTTACAAATTCATTATGAATAGATAAAAAAAAATTTCTCTAACGTTGATCATAATAATAGATCCATTTTGAAATAGCTTTGAATTTAGTTTTTGAACGAAGAGCAGATTTAAAAAAAAAAAAAAAAAAATAGCGTATTATTATGCCCACAAACGATTATTCGGACGAGAAATTTGATATTTGGACTTCTTATAGATGGGTCGACCAGTTTCCCAGTATTTACGCAATCGTTGCCCGGTTTTTACCTCGTCGAAAGGCGAGGGAAAGGCCGGAAAAGCTCGTTTCATTCCGTCACCAAGAAATGGTCAAGTAGGATGTGGGTTGAGTAATATTATATTTGTTAATTGTGAAATACAATCCTGCGGTCCAGCTGAATTCTACCTGTGTGACGTGGGAAGTCTGTTTTCGATTTTTCAGATGTAATCTCGATGCGGATTTCGATCATTGATATTTCTGATCGTATCATGTCTTGGATACTTCTACATAACATGATACATATATTTTTTTATATATTATTTTCTATGCATTTTCTACGTTATAGTTATAGTATAATTAATTAAATTATGAGAATATTAGATTCTTATAATTAATTTACGAATCAGAAGAAATTTCCGAATCTTTTGTTTTAAATTTATCCAAAAGAAAATCCTTAAACAATTCTTAATTTCACAAAAATATTTGATGGAAAAATCGAAAACGTGAAAAAGCTCGAACCAGGTGAATACACGCATATGTTGCTCAAGTTCGACATTGGTCCATAACCGGATATGAGTGGACAGTGCACGCAATAGTTTCCCTTGAAAATAACATGTTCAGGGTGCATCGCTCACCGACTCATCGATGTTTTGCAACCCGAAGCGTGGGAACATCGATCGCCACGGTTCACCCCCATTTTTACCTGTTCCAGGGATTTGCCAGAAGATGAAATACTATCTAGACACCGAGGGATGAAATTAGGCAGCTTAGCATTCAGAATGGACAGGGGCCTTTCAGCCGGTTTCCAATCATTTTCAAAACGTAATTCTTTCCTCCACCGGACCGGCGATCGTTTCCTCCTAACATTTTCGTAAAGGGTATTTCGAATGGATCGCATTATTACCAAGCTCCTCGATACACAAAACGTTGTCCTGTAATAGGATTTTCATCGATCTTGAAGGGGGAACGGATCTCGAAAGACATCGACGGAGATCCGCGATTAATCTGTGAAGTCACTCGTCTGTTCAGGAGTAGCTGGAAAATGGAGAGAACTTGTTATTAAAGATATTATATAGAGGATTCGTGGAATTTTTTTTTTCGGACAATTGAAATCGATATTGATCATTATTTCATCCGACTAGCTTTGCATGGAATTAATGTGATAGAACCAATTTACAATAAAAGTTAGAAAATATAAAAATTATTTATATTTTTTGGAAGGCAATTGATTCTTGGATAAAGTTTTTATAATTAGTATAATAATCTGTTAGAAAAATATAGACATTAGAGAATGGAATAATATTTCTAAAGATGTCACTTTAAGATATAAATCAGATGATAAAATGTAAATTAAAAAATTTATAAACCAAAATTTCCAATATAAATACATAATATAATTTACTTATTCATTATTGAATTCCAAATAATAGGACTGTCACTACAGACATCACATAAGATCTATCCATCACAATCTCCATTCCATGGGGGTGAAGGGTAATAAAAGATTGGCGTAACCCTTTACCATTCTCAGGTAAACGACGTAGAGAGATGCGTGGCCTCTTATGTAAACGTCCATTCAAATATCGATTCCGATCGTGTTACCTGGATCGACCTGGGAAACTGTGAAATGTCCATTGAGGGATGCAATTTTGAGGGGGAAAGGGATGGACCACGGTGTGTGCATACGCGTAAACCGTGGGATCGATCCTTGAACTCACTCCTTTCGGAATGTACGTTGATCGTTGCGCCAAGAATTTCCATCGTCGATATTTGAATAGATGAAAATCCAACCGTGGGAGTGTATAAATGATCGGGAATTTCGTAACATAGCCGAAAACTGAATCTTCTGGTATTGCAGATCACCTGCGTAGCGAACCAGGTATACATAAGTGCAGGATGACACGGTGGATGTGTCAACCAGACTGTGGGAATCGTATTCCCTTTTTCTGGACCATTATGACCATGATTATGTATATCATTGTATGTGGAAGAGTCTGAATTGATCCAACTGAAAGTGAAATAACTTTTTCTTTTTATTTTCTTTTGAAAGTCGGTGAAAAAGGAAAAGATGGGATGAAAGAAAGTTTTATGATATGTATAAGTGTATAGAATGTTGATGGATTTTAAGTATTGATTTCTATTATTTTACAAAATTTGGATGATTGCAGAAATATGTAAAAAATATTTGGATTTTTTTTTTTAATAATACACATATTTTTCTTGATATTATTCTAAAACTTACCATTAATGAATTTTGAGTTTGTAATTGGAATAATTGTATGAAAAGAGTTAATCTACATATTATAAACTGTTTAAAATTTAATCTAAATTAACAATAATCATTTTTTTGTTCCACTATCAATCCAATGAAATTTCAATTTCGATTTTTACATCGGTTTTTAACACTGAAATATCATTCATATCAAAAAGATTGATAAGAATTAAAAAAAAAAACTATATTAAATGCGCATTTCTTGTATTAATTTCGAAATTTTCACCTGGCTATTTATTTTCTTTTCATATTCTCGGTTTCCGTAGTGATGTTTTTTCATCTGTATAATGTTATTCGATACTATTTATATTTGGCCACTTAAGACAGAGATAGTAAATGATCTTCGGCAACAATGCTCGAATTAAAATCGAAGGATGTTCCTGATTATAAAAATAGTATCTACATTCGATAGTCGGACACTGCAAAGTTTCACACGAGGTGTCATGTGGTACAGTATCTGCTTTTACCCTCTCAATGTCCATCCGGTCACTTGTTCTTGTGTCTAAATTCGTATTTTCTCAGGAAAGAAACATATCCAATATTCCTTTGAGATTAGATCTATTTTCTTTCCTTTAAAGAACTGTAAAAAAAGAGAAAATAAAAGAAGTTTTAGAATCTTATTGAAGAATTAAATTTTAATAATTTCATTTGAAATGAAAAGTTTATTTTTACCAAGTTCACTATCTAATTAGATACATAAAAATTAAAGAATATGTACTTTTATTTATAAAAATGAAAATATACATAATCACTTTATGAAATGTACAAGAGAATAAAAAAATGCTTGGAAATTTTCAATATGGGTCAACATCTGATTTTAAGTATAGAGAATAAGTATCGCTTAAGTAAGAAATTACCAATAAACGAGCAATCTTTGTCTCCTTTTTATATTATCTCATTATCGACGCGTGAGATGGTAGTTGAAGGATTTTTACAACCTCGGATAGGATAGAGGGATCGTAAGATTTTACGAAGAGGTTTCATCCTCTCTCATGAGAGGGATGGTTTAACATGTAGCCTGTCACGGAAGGAACAAACCACATTTCGCCCTAAGTAAACAGTCATAGAGGGTTCGCATTATGCAACCTGATGTGACCGGACTATGGATATTTCCTTTCACTTCTCGAGTACCAATATATTCTTTTTTTTCTTTCTTTCTTTTTCCCTCTCTTCTTTTCTTTACACGAAAATTGCGGATATTCATTGGTTACGTCCGGATATGTTTTCCAAGCTTCGTCCCTTCCTTCTGTAACACTATACGAAAGGAAAAGCAAACAAGAGATTATTGGAAAAATCGGGTGAATTCGCGACAATTTTTATTAATATTAATAAAACCTTCAAAGCTTTCAGGTTCATTATTTTATTGAAAATTTTATATCTTATTAGGAATTTAAATGTAATCATTTAAATAACTAACTTTTTTAATAAAATTCAAAAGATATAAATCTAAATAATTACTTTGATTAAAATTTTGAATCTTGACCAAACATAAAAATCAAATATCACACCAACAAAACACGTACATCATCATTAGCTTAGGGACGTTGACCGGAACTGTTTCGTTTTACGTTTCGTGCACGAGGGCGTTTATTTCCGCAAATGGACGATTCATCCTCTTCCGTCGACAATACCATATGCATTAGAAAGTAGGAATAATATTGTTCGTCCTTCGTTAATATTAATACTCTATGATCGCTATTTAAACTCTCACGCCCTCAAAAATGATCAATGGTAGACCTGAAATCAAGCGAGGTAAATAATTAAAGATATAATGATGTACCTGATGTTATATACTGTGAAGAGGAAATCGTTAATAAGTGTGCTTTCCAATGATTGAAATTAATGTAATTTACGAAAGGAAAAAAAAAGGGTTCCTTTTGATGGATGGTTCTCGACCAGTCGTCATCATTAATTCAATCCTTTCTCGACATATTCGATTGGAAAAGGTCAGACGATTAATACGATACGTCCTAATTAAAATGTAGAGATATATTATGACGAGATGGATAGACTGGTTAACATAGTATAATACAACATAGTATAATTTAATGACTGGTAACGGAACAACAGTCTCATGGATATTATCTATCGTTAAACACATCAAGTAGATTGATTCTTTTCTATTGTCTTTTCATAGTATATTATGATATTTGTTTCTTCATTATGATGAATTATTATCTTGAATAATTGAGTATATATATATATTCCTTTTGAAGCATAAATTTATTAGAATCATAAACGATAGTTATTTTTCATTATCAAAAATGAATGTATTAATTTTCCTAACTTTCCTAACGAAGTTAGGCATTATATACATTTTTATATAATTATCAACTCTGAATCAAAATTTTTTTCAATTCTTGCAAATTGAAGATCTTCCATCCACATTCTAAAAATTCTTCAAAGAAGGGTTCTTGAAATTTCTCATGTGTTACTCAACAACAAGTAACTCGTTATCGAAACAGCACATCCACATTCGAAGAGTTCGCGTACTCCTTTCTTGTAACAAACATTCCCGAAGGAATGTTCTGTTTCTACGATTACCCTTCTAGTTTATGAGCAAGTTACGCTCGAAAATGGTCCGCGTGGCTTTTTCCCCTCCTCTTTTTTGAATGCCTCAAGAGAAGTTGGCGATAGTCGGACGAGTGTGGATAAGGTTTATCGTGGTGTACGGCCGTGTACGGTTGGAAACACGACGGTTACTCGCGCGCGAGTAACGCGCTGTTACTCACTCCCCTCGTAAAGTATACAGATAACGGGTAACTTTAGTCGCGGCTACAGAGGTGATTTAAATGGCCACTTTGCCTAATTGCGTTATGTTTACGAGCCACGGAAATCGTAGGCCGGCCTGATACCAGTGTCGCGGAAGCAAGAAAACGCAATGCATGCACCTCTTGGAGACATTTTATAATGCCGCACTGCTGATGGCCGCAGATTTTGGTATTTTTTTTCCTTTCGAAGAGGAAGTCTTGCTGTGATGTGTTTTTTTAAGATAATGTTGCGCTGACGTTTTATCTGTGAAGAAGTTTTGTTGTATTTTTTAAAAGAATATATAGGATTTGATGATAGGCTTATGCTACACTGTTGATGATTGCAAATTTTTATATTTTTTTTTACTTTTGAAGAGAAAGTATTATCGTAATTTTTCAAGCTAAAATTATACCATTTTTGTTTATATTTTTTTAAATTATAAACAATTTTCAATAAGTATTTTAATAATTATCTTATTTTCATTTAAATATTGAAAAATAATTAACCTGATTGATTTCTTTTTTTCCATTTTTGTATTTACGTTGTTATTCGCTCGAGGCTGATTTAAACGAACACTGATGGCATGTGTTCATGGTAATACATTTTAATTATCATTTCTATCCTTGTTTCAATCTCGTTGAAGAGATATATCGAAAGGCGTGTAAGCAAAAGAGGCAGGTGCCGCTTCTTGAATTTTAAGATGGTCTATTGGCTTCAACCTGTTATTTTAAAAAAGATAATAGATATTAATTCGATTTAGTTTTCAAGTATTTAATTCTTTAATGAATCAATATATTGTAGTGAATGAATCATTTCATTGTGTATTGTAATTTTATTATATTTCACCATAAGTGACAAAATTATTAAATATAGTAATCATTATAACCATATTTTCTCTATATTTGAATTCTTATTCAAAAATCAATCTTTCTTTTTTTTTCTTATTAGCATTAAATAATATGTAACATATAAACTTCAAATTTATTAAAATATTATTACATAAATTATATATATATTATATATTATATAAATTTTTAAAAAAACTTTTACAATACAAACAATTTAGATAAAAATTTATATAAAATTAAAAATTTTATATAAATATGCAACGATCATTCAAAATGGCGTATCGAAATGATAAGATTTGAGAATAAGAAATTGAAAGATCAATAAAGAGATGGAAAGAAAAGAGAATGAAAAAAGCGAAAAAGAAAAGATAATTATAAAGGTTCAGAGGGCTGTAAGGGCAGCTGTGCTTACTCTCACCTGGCTTTCTTTCTGCACCATCGGCGACATCGTAGTCCAGAAGATATGGTGAAGAACCAATAACTCGAAGCTTGTTCCAAGAGATATCCGAAGAACATACAAATACTTAACGATGAGATAATTTTCTCAGGTTATTGTTTGTGTTTTTTTATCATAGCTATAGTTTGTTCATGTATATCTTTGATAAAGGAGACATTCACTCTAGACACTTTTTTGTAAGACACTTTTTTTTAGACAATATAATTATTTTTTTCTATTAGATATTTTTTTTTCGTTGAATTTATAACTGCATAAACGAAATTCTTTATAAAAAGTCTATCATTTCAAATTATATAAAGATCAGGAAATTCTTTTTTTCTAGTTATTTATAGTTTTCTGTGTGGCGTCTACCGAATGTCGACGTGGTCATATAAATCATTGGTTTTTCAAAATTTATCGGTATATACGACAGACGGCGCTGATGCACATCTATCGCCTAATTAATCGGATTATCCGAATGACATGCGCCGGCATTTTAGTAGAGTTGCACATCTGCGAAACAGAAACAATAGATAGATCGATGCAGCTGTTTCAAAAAAAAAAAAAAAAAAGATAAGAACTACGATTTGAAGAAGAAAAAACGATGTATTTATTATTCGATGAAATTACTTTATTATCTTTGCTCTTCTCGAGTGCCAATCAATGTCTAATTTAATTCTTTAACCTCGAATGTGGAAACTGTATTTCACACTATTTTATTAATTTTCACAGACGATGCAATCTTGTATTGAATTTTTTTCTATTTAAATATTAAATGCATCCAAATTTTACAATAATTCGCTTATTTGTTATTGAATTTTTTTTTATTCATCAGAAATGCACTAAATAATATATTTTTTTTTATGTATATTACATTTCATAATAAAAAAGTATAACTCAAAACTATCAAAAATGGAGTTGCATTTCTTTTGTAAAATTTTCAATTTCATTCGCGATTTTATGAGAAAAATTGCTTGTTAATATAATTTACGTATTACATCTAACATAACCTAATATCTTATTATACTATCTATCATTTAATGTTACAATCAAATCTGTTAACATTATAATCAAAATGATAAATTTCATATTTTTTATTTTATAATTATCGAAAATATGAAAATGGTTTTGTCAAAATTAATATTGTATTTTATAGAGAAGTATAATTACCTACTTATTTTTATGACATCAATTTAATCAATCATTTATATGTAAAATAGATATTTATTATAATTCTAATCTTAAAGATTATATAAGATATTAGAAATTAGAGATAAAAATAAAAGAAAAATATATATATATGTATAAATATTCATATTAAAATCTAACCTGTGGCATCATGTCTCAATAAATCGTATAATCATAGGACAAGTAGTCTATAGTATACTATACGCTTCTTTCAATGACTTAATACAATATACGAGTTATTTAATCGAACGGATCTTCTCTATCCATCCTTTAGGTTGTCGGATTACATTTCTTGTAAGGTAGCGATCGTTATCACGGCTTGATACCTCTCTCATGGCAAATTACACGGTTAAACACGGGTTGGCGACGAGAGGGGTAGCAATCGGCGCGCCTTTAAAGATTCCAATCTCATCGGCTGTAACGAGTTGTGACACGCTCCGTTGCCCTCTTCACACTCTCGCCAATCCTTTTGCTCGCGACGACAGCGCCAACGAGGGAAGGATAAGTCGTTGCTTTCGAAATCGTTCACTCGTACGATCCTAACCTTAAAGGATAATGTTTCGATGGGCGTATTATGCGCAATATTTCGAGATTTTTGTATATACGAAAGTTTAAATTGTATAGTTTCAATGTGCATCGAAGTGGATTGATGTGCAGTAAGATTTTTTCTTTTTTTTGTATCAAGGATTCGTAAGGATAGTTAAGGTAATCCATTGAATTCAACGATTTTTTTCGAAACTAGAAATATGAATAATTTGTTTGACAAAATCTGCTTTTTATGAGAAACAATGATTTTTGTGAAGAATAAATGAAAATTTGATGAGAATTACGTTAAAGAAGGTTAATTTAGATTTTAGATTATATAGATGAATACAATATTTAGAAAATATGAAAATATGATTTGATATGAAAATATTGTAATTCTATATGTTAAGTAACTATTTCGAAACTATCGAATGTTGTTTATTATTTTTTCTTCTAGATAAATTTTCTCAATTAATTAAATAATATTATACAAAATAAATTAATATATGATTACGATTCTATTGGCAAATAGAGACCAAAATAAATACAAAAGTTGTAATTTATTTTTTAAATTAGCAACAAGTTAGATGAAGCGTTAGATGAAGCGAGATAGAATCGATAGAATCGATAGAATCGATAAAATAGATAGAATCGATAGAATCGATAGAATCGATAAAATAGATTATCAAAAATAGAATCGATTAGATTGACGAACAGAGAATATATATAATTGTCAATTTTAATTATTTATAAATAATAAATAAATCTCAAATGACATATTAATTTTTTTATATTTTTTACTTTATTTTTTTACTTTATCGATTATTATCTAAAATAAAAAAATTGCATTCAGCAATGTTTCAGAGATTTAAACGATTAAAAGCTTTTTCAAATTTTGTCATTCGATGTGACTAGAAACGAATGTGTACAGATACTATATCAGACAAGTTATCTTGCCAAATACAAAGTGTCCTTACCTAATACCTATTCTTATAATTCTAATTTTGAACAAATTCTTTTCTAAATATATATCAGGTTGAACTAAACATAACATTTCGCAGGTATGAAAAATCATACATTGTATTGCGTCACAGGCATCAGATTTATGTTTCCGCCATATTTCTCATATTTATTTTTCGATTGAAATCGTATCTTTCGAAATGAAATTTAAAACGGGAGTCTCAAAACTTTAAACTTACTCTTTTGACATTTATAACATTCTTTAATTCTTTATTTCAAATGTTTTATAGGCTATCTCGATGAGTGCATTTGATTTTCTCTGTGAAAACAATTTTGTGAAAATTTTACGTGACAGATTATGAAAAATGTGATACTTGAAGCGAATATTCCAATAAATATGAAAATAGTCATATAGAAACATCCGAATATTCATTTAAAAAATATATATATATAAAAATTGAAGATATTTGAAATAAAATATTTAAAATATTTAAATCAATAAATAATTTCATATATTATAACCTTGAATGTACGTAAAAATTATATCTTTTTAAAAAATTAAATTTAGAGCACAGTTTATTATGCAACACATTTTTTTAAATTTAGAATAATCCTTCCATTTTAGTTTCAAAGGACGTATAACCTTCCCACAGAAAGGATCGCACGTCGACTGTTCCATTTCCGATTGGAAACGCAAGAATGTGTTTTACACGGACGTTACTTTGCGGTAACGACACCGGTTTCTATAACTTATGGTCAACCTTGACTTTCTAAGCAATCTAAAAAGCGGTAACGATGCAGCATCCGTGAGCTAACGGTCCGGTGTCTGTAAAGAGTTTAACTGGTGGGACGCAATAATTCAGGTCCGTCTATGGTCAGTGTGGAGCCAGCTGAAAGGGCTAAGATATTTATGGGTTGCAGCTGATCTTGGTCCATGTAGAGCTTTTTCACAGTGAGAATAAAACTAGCCCCGATGTCATCCATGTCTTTCTTTCATTGATCTATATACTTAGTATTGTTACTATATTTTTTTTTTATAATTCTGTTAGTTTATGTAAAGAAATCTAATTCAAAATTTTTTTATTAACTATTCAAATTTGAAAAACTAATTCAAAGAAGAAACCATAATCACTGGAGCTAACTTTCCAATTCTCTGTTTATCTCAAGAACTGTCTCTGCAGCTTTATATCAACGCATGATCGCATATGAGCACAAAAACGTTTCAAGCCATCGGTAATCCTTGGAAACTCGGTATTGTAATATAAGTCTCTCGGAAAAACCCTTTCACGGCTAAGAGAATTCTTTCATCATAAGTATAGATACAATTCGAGGAAATCTTCTTTGTGGTTCACCATGTAGTGAAACATACATAATAAATGGCGTATATAAAGGGTGTTACTCGAATCTAGGCCAAACATAAAATGAGAAAAAACAAATAAAAAATTCATGAAACAAAATTAGATTCAAAGATATCAAGGAATTGTATGTTTATCAGAAAATGTGATTCTTATTGCTATAGAAAAAATTTAAAATAAACAAGTAAATATACAAAGCTCTATTTATCTTTTATCTTTCTAAATTTTTAAATAACTTTATTTAATAAAATTCCATTTATCTTTTAAATTATTTCAATTAAATTAAATTTCAAAATTAAGTTTCAATAAATACTTTATATATATATATATACATACACATACACATACACATCATTAAGTTTCAGATAAACTACACATCGAAGCATCGAGTCACGGATCCTTTATCATGTGGTAATGCCACTGGAAGGAAAAAAAAAACAAGAAACAAGTAACCCCTTTGAGTCGAAGAGGGTACATGCACCAATGGTTAGAGGAGAGAAAAGAAGAGAGAGGTGTTTTGACGGGATACGAAACGATACTCTGGTTTCGTCTCTGTAGAAAGTTTTCTTTGACCGGATACCGTAGGTAACGCTAATGGAAGTTGGTGCAACATTCGAAGGTGGTAGCTCGTGAAACGCGATCAGGATTTAACCCTCCGCGATTCCCTCCCCGCCAGCTTTGCTATCCGTAATCCGCCTACGTCGAGTGGACACAGTGAGCGCACAATATCGAAGAAATCCCTCACTCGGTTCCCTTGTTACTCACGCCATATGTGGTCCAATTCGAACAGGCTCGTGGCAGTATTACTATTTTCGTCACGTGTCGTTACCTGACACGAGATCGAGTTTCGCCGTTAGCTAACTTAGATTGTTTCTTTTTCTCTTCTTCTTTTTCTCTTATTCTCTTTTGTTTTGATTCGAAAATGTCATAAAACGGTGTTTTCTAATTTGTCCTGAGATTATTTTTTATAATATTTATAATTTTTGAGTAACTTGCGTTTTTCTTTTATCAATGGGAAGTAAGGAAATTTGGAAAAATTAATGATAATAATGTTAGATATTAAAAAAATTGAGAGTTATTATTAAATAAAAATAAGAGAATTGAAAATACTCTGCGATTAGATTAAAAATTTGCTATGGCAGAGATTGCATAAAAAGCACGTGTTTGTTTTTTTTTGATTAAAAAATGTTAATATGCAAAGAACTCGCGTACAAACTGAAATATTTATATAATTTTAGTTATTTTAGTTTATTATGTTTATATAAAAAATATATTTAAAGTGATTCAATATCTAAAGGAAGAAGAGATAGCAACATTTCCGCAGTCATTTATTGAATTTCCGTGTTATTGGTAAGATACGTGTCAAACGAAGCAAAGTTAACACAGATTTAAACTAGTTTGCTCGTTGACCAATGCGTAATCCTCAGGGATTTGACACGTTCGAATCATGTGTTGGGGAAATAACCACCGGTCTGGCAAACGGAGAATCAACTTCCTGTGTTCTCGTCGCATGCGCTCGACCTGACCAGTCGTAACGTATTTAAATGAGATTGATGCATCGTTTCCTCTTAAACGACCACTGATTGAAAGAATGTGAAAAATTGTTTTCACGTTCAGCCATGCCTGCATTTTTTTTTAAATTTTATTAAAAATTGGATTTTTCAAATCGACGATCAGATATCCATAAAACATGATAAAATTATTATAAAAAATTTTATCAAATTATAAATCGTTTTACACATATTTTATATGTATTTACACAGTATTACATTACATTAAAAAAAATCAATATCAATCAATATCAATAAATCTTTTCAAACATGATTCTATACAAAAAAAAAGAAAAAACAAATTAAATTCGTATTTATTATTACAGATATTCACAAAAAGCAAGGAAATAAAAATACCAATAATCATCCAAAGAAGATGTAATTAGTAAGAGAGAAAAGTTATGAAATCTTTGCTCATTTATCCGCTTACAAGATACAAACATCTTTCAACGGTATCCTGTAACACGTGTTTGGTATTTCAACAAGGATCAGGGAACGAATACGTCATCAGGTGACCAGATTTTGTGCGACAGAGATCCGGAATTTCAGAAGGCGGACGAACGATACAGTTACAAGATTTCAAGTTAATGCGCATTTGATTTATTAGGGCACGGCAAAAAATCTACCCTTGACTCATAACCCTTATTTGACTCACAAGTCTCAGGTCATCCTTAAAGAAAATCGTGGCTCAATAGTACCGCAGCCAATAACGAGAACCATTTGGAATCTCTATTGTTAAATCAGAAACGCAACAAGCTTCTAGTGCAACTTCAGTTTTCGGAAAGGAAACCATCATTTTTAACCCAGCATGAGACACCCTGTGTCCTTTTGTACATATGGTGAAGGTATTGCATCAATAATAGATCAAGTTCTTGTTTCTAAATTCGAGGAATCTTGTGTGATCTCGAGATGCTCACAATGTTTCTTATTCTTTTAATAAGTAGTAAGTTAATTGTAAAATAGTTTTGTTTCGATTTTATTATAAAGCATCATACAGTATGATGAGTCTGATGAATTGGTCTGTCCTTGTTCATTTTCTTTTTGCTATTTTTTTGATTGAAATTGAATGTAAGATAAAATTTGAAAAGAAATTATTTATTAATTCTGAATAGATAACCTGTCTGGTTAATGTTTAAATTTTATTTTCGCTGATAAGTATTTGGAATATTTGATTGGATGAATGAAGTAGAGATCTAGATTAGTGCAAAAAATATTCATGCCTATGGGGAATAAAAGTGTTATAATCAGTGAAATTGGCACAAGTAAGAAATTTATATCTTAAATCATGAGAAATGTATATTTCAAGCGTTGAAAGAATCGAATATTTATGGGTTAAATATAGATACCTAAAAGAAAAATATAATAATGGGTGCAAAATCGTGAAACAGAAACCATAAATGCCATGCACCGCGATGTGTCGTGCATATAACCAGCATTTCAACATCTGCCATCAGACCACTAACAGGCTGACAGGCTGACCACGCATTTGCGCAACTGTCGCCTCGTCGCTTCTCGGCCTGATCGTTTATAAGCTGTCCAATGACCGATGATAATGATAATTTTCAGCTTCCAAAGAGGTGTCACCCAGATGTTACGCGCTATCAAAGCGCATTATCGGCTGCGTTGGATAGAGGCAATGCAACGAGAATTACATATGTAGAGCTCGAGTTTGTATAATTATGATCATGTGGCAATTGTAAAGCCATAATGGTAAAGGATGAATTCGATTGAAAGATTGTTTTAGTTTAGTTTTTGATATTAATTATTTAAATATCTAGACTCTTTGCAAATATTCGATCGAAAAATATCGAACAGTGCCATTGCATTTTTCCTGTCAAAGAATGTCTCGATTTTCATTGAGACCAGTGCAGTCAATTTGACTTTATGACATTTTTAGGCTAATTATCGGTCCATAGATGGATCACGCTTGTTTGGCTTTCAAATGGTTAACAAGAGATCTATTGAGATATAGAATTGCATTGGAAATGAAATTTCACATTTCTATTTAAAAATTAGAAACTGTTTTTATCGAGCGATAGGGTATTGTCAGAGAAGTTATTAATTGCCATTTCTTTTTATCTTTGCACAGGATTCTTTTGCAAGAGCAAAGGGTGGCAAAGACAAATTTATCCGAGGAAAAGTTAGGCGTATTCGAGACACAAGTTCTCAAGGGGAGATAGCAGCTCGAGGATAGACGCAAAGCTGTCTAATGGTGTCACCTGAGATCATAATGGATGGCGGTCGAGAATAAAGACTTACTTATTCCATCGAAACGACGTGTTCTCCTGCATTTTTCTTAACTTTTGATGAGACAACAAATTAAAAAAAAAAATGAATATGTTGATTTTTCCATGTAATTTCACGTTATGACTTAATGATCAAATGATCTTATAGTCTGAAATAAAAAAATATTATAAATATTGATATATTCCAATATTAATAATACAAACTGTGAATTATTAATTTCTCGAATTAAGGAAGATTTAACGATCATTCAATTCATTTTTGAATTTTTATTTATATCCATTGTATGCAAGAAATTTTCGTAGAAACTTTCATCCTTTCATTCGAATTTCTCTTACCTATGCTTTTTGTCGTTGCAAAACGATGCTACACCGTGAGACTCGAAGCTTGACTTATAATTTCCTGTCCTCCCTTTTTTTTTACTACCACCAGCCTCATGGTCAAAGGATCCGACTTTTCTCCACGCATCTTTGAGCTTTTCTTCCTTTCCCTCTTTTTTTTTTTTTGTCTTTTTCGAACACTGTCGTCGAAGAAATTAGACCTGTCTCGTGTTTCAGCCATACGAACATCCGGTTTCGTACGAGAAGTTACGCCTTCTTGACCTATGCCAGCCTTATAATCTCACATTCGTAGGGAACAACGCTTTAACGAAGTTGTATTACACACAAGTTCATACATTTGTATAAAAAAAGTTTTTCGTAATTTACAATTTATATTATTTTATATAATAATATAAATTTTATTTTACATTATTAAAAAAAAGAAAATTGCCCAAAACAATAAGATCAAAATATAAAAGATAAAAATTTTAATCCTCGATAAGAATTATCATTTCAAATCTTGTCCCATTAACGCGAATCCATTCAAATTCGTAATAATTACGAGCTACGTGACATCTCGTAGATCGTTTCCGATTCCCTAGTCGGGAAAGAATCTCGTTTCACGCTTAAGACGATGATATTTCACGATGTTCCTGAATAGAAGTGGATCCTATCGTAAATGTAAAGATCGAGATTTCCCCCCACTTCTCGCAAATTCTCGCTCTAATCTGTGAGTGATTGTCCTCGGCTGACAAAAGCTAGAGAACCCGAGTTCGAGTTCCCCGACCCGACGATGCGCCCTTTTTTTTTCCCTTTTTTTCTCTCCTTTTCCCTTTCGCTGCATTTTTTTTACTTTGGCGATCAGCCTTGACACCCACACCCACACCGACGATTAATCTTCAATTATGGCGCCGCTGACAGCCGTACTCGTAACACTTTTATAGCCGCCCCCGGGATAGATTTCCCGCACGGATCCACTGAAATTTATCCACATAACCATAGGATTGTGCACCTATCGCGTACCGTGTTTCGTGGATCCTTCCAGGAAGAGGATTCGCTCCGTTCTTTTTCGCCGAACGAGAATTTATTTATCCAAATACATTGAAATTGTTATGCGACTTTGTGAAAATAGTTGTAATTATATTACTTATATATTTTTGATCTAATTTCATCCAATTATTTTCACTTTATATTAGCTTATATATTGATTTTATCGACACGGGTCAATTTATGATGATTGTTATAAATTTTTTTTAATTTTACCCGATATTCTTCCCTTCTCGAAAAAAATTCCATTTATCGATACGAACGAATAGGCACGAATGGAGATCGCAAATTAAAGAAACCATACATTACGGGAAAAAAAAACAAATCTCAAACGGGCACTCGTCTCGAACGCCAATACCGAGAAGAATAAATTTTTTCCACTTTTCTTAAGGGTTTCCATCGACGTTGACCCTTAATCATCTGTTGACATTGTGCAACGAAAAATAGTGTCCTCCGGTTAAAGGAAGGGTATTATTTCGGGAGAAAGGAAGAAAAGGAGAAGAAGAAGAAAAAAAGGAAGAGAGAGAAAAAAATCCTAAGGCAGAGGGCGATCGGGTCACGGATGATCGAAGGACTACGAGGCAGGTATTGGTCCTCGAGGTGGCGTCATTTGTATCGGCAAAAATATGTGGCATCCGACGCGAGGATATTGATGCGCATCGGGAGGGGTTGTCATTGTTGCTTAGCCACCCCCTTGAACCGCGCTCGACTCCCTCTTACGCTTCCTGAATCCCCTCTTCGTCTCTCCTCGACGGGGCGAAAGACTGCACTTGATATATTGGAACTTTTGTAACCTTCCAGCAAAGGGAAGAGAGGGAGAGAGGAGGAGAAAGAGAAAGAGAGAGAGAGAAAGGTTTCGCGCAACAGCCGGCAACATCCTTTTATAGAAGCCTCGAAGAGGAATCCAGACCCGCGATCCACGGATAACTCACCTGCCCGCTGCTTTTCGTCCAAGTTAATGCACTCTGTCGTGTATCCATTTCGCGCGAAATCAACCTTCTCGTTTCTGTGATCGAAGAGATAATTCCCCGAGTTTGTCTTACGAATGACGGAGGGATGAATGGATGGATGGATGGTGGAACAGATTGAAGCATCGGTATATATAGCGCTATTGATCAAGTTGAAAAAAGAATTCTTATCGATAAAAGTTAAAAAGTAATTATACACGTATATATTTTTACCGAAATCGTCTTAATAATGCTCAACAATTGAATAGAGCAAGAATAATCAGGAATAAAGTACTTCACTCTCGAGAGAATGTTCCAAGAAAAATCTTCCAAGGGGAAAAAAATTTCCATTTACCGTCCGCCATATGGACGGCCAGTTGAAAAAGTATCCCCGCCAATTTTCGAAAAGTTCAAAAGTTGGAAACCGACACAAGAGAATTTCCAGAATCAAATTCGGGGGCCACCTTTCCGATTGAGAATAAAAGCTCGGCAAATACGCGCCTCCCGCAGAAGTAAATCTTCTATCCTTCTTAATAATGACTCCCTTTTATATCCCATCTCCGTTCCGACCTCCAAAAATATATATATAGACAATGGGCGAAATCGTTAACACATCGCCGATGCTCTATCGTTTCATCTTCTTGCGTAGGAAGAAAAGAAGGAAGCCGCGGGGAGGAGAAACTGTAAATCATTTCCAAGATCATTACGCTCCCTCCATCCTTGTCCCCCCCTCCTTGTTGCTCCATCCACGTTCACGCGGACACGCTTTTTTGCGAAAAACGTTTTAACGCCGGCATAAAACGCATCGTTAAGCGAGAGAAAGCGAGGGAAGGGAGCACGATATATACGTTTCTCGCCCTCCTCGTCGTCGAGGAGGGCGATTTTAGACGGCTCGCCCACGCGTCTGCTCACCACGCGCACGATGATGAATGTCTTGACGAAGATCTTCCAGGTTACGAGGGACAGTATCCTCGCGGATCCACGAGAAACTTCGAAGTCATCCGCGCACCTTACGGAAGCCACTGCTCGAGATTTCACGGTTAACATATGGCGCGCGAGGTTCTTCACTTTTGGAGAATATGGTCGTTGATTGTTTGAAAGGTTGTTCGAGAAATTTGCCAGTCATCGTTGCGAAAATTCTTCTTTGAAAATTTCTTTTCGGCTTCCTGACGCGGAAACGAAGCAAGACGAGGAGGAAGAACGTGGAATCTGGAAATTTGGACGTTCAAATTAAATCGTATGGAAAATACGTAGAAAGTTGTTGCATTATTGTAGATATTTTTTCTTATGATAATAGTGTTCATCGTACGATGATATTTAAATCAAATATTTCTTCGATAAAAATTATATCTTAGTAAAACGAATTGCAACAATATTTTATAACTTTCATTTGAATATTTTTATCTAATTTCCAGCAAATAATATATACTTTTCTTTATTTCTAATGTTAGATTTATTAGATTAATGTTAGATTTATTAGAATATATATTCTTGAGGTGTGAATGTAAAATCTTAAAAAAAAAAATGCACTTTCATCGATTCCACATCTTTCAGAATCGTTCTCCATCGATTAACGACGCATCATCGTTCGTTTGAAGGAGAGTTGCAAGTCAGTTTAGTTCGTGTCCCAAGAGTATCGGCTAATTCGTCATCAAAAGCTGCGCGTAGATCTGCCCGCTGATCTGTCTCGAAGGGAATCGAAGGAAAGATCGAGGATTTCGAGAGACTCAACAATGAACCGGCGCAGCTGCCATTGAAATCGCGCGGGTGCATTAAGATCGACGTGCGTTCTTATTCAGAATCGAATAAACAGGAGCGCGTGTCTTAAGATCAATTGTGTCGTGCGAGCATTGTGGCTCGTGGCTGAATCGTCGTTGATTTTCCTTCGAGAGTGGTGGAGGAACACTCCACCGATTGCTATCTTATGGTTGAATTCAATTTTTCAAATAATCATCGAATATCGTTGAAACTGTTTCGTGCGTGGGTAAAAATTTTGATATATAAATTCCACAGTACGTTCATCCAGTTCTCAGCTTTTTTTTTAATAAATGGAATACACATTTTGCAAGTAAATAAAGGAAATCGTGATACTTCGCAATTAATTTAAAAACTTCATTTTTCTAATCACTTTAACTTTTAATATTTTTTCATTTTTCCCCAAACGATAGATCTCGAGTATTTATATATGAAAAAAGAAATTCAATCCAGATAATTTCTACCTTCAAAAAAAAACGATACAAATCATATCTTTCTCTTAAACTCTCTCAACGCTCACAAAGAGCACCGTGTTTCGATCCCTCGAACGTTTCATCTTCCGCAACCTCCCCCTTCTTCTTCCTCCGCGCCAGCCACAAGTCGACCGTTATATATACGCGGCGAACGTATTCGACGACTCACCATTTCGCATTTCCAAGCATCTCCTCACGATCCAGGCAAATAACTTCACGGTTATTAGTGCAAAATGAATAACCCTAACGCACGGCGGTAGGATACTTTTCCCTTTTGTTCCCTGCAGGAATCGCGGCGTCAGTTGCTTGCCTGGAATATTCCTCGGCCCGGTCTTGACTCCTTCCATGCGAAAAAAGAAAAAAAAGAAAACGAAATATCGGAAAACATCGGTGAGGCGTGCGCCAGAGCCCATCCCGTTGCGCGTTGGATAATCCACAGATTGCCTTCTTCCCCTCAACGAGAGAAGAGTTTCTCTTACCTGGGTACTGATTGACTGACGGATTCGGCCAGGTCGAAGTCATCAGAGACAGAAGCGAAGGGAATCAGTTATTATCCGACGTGGAATGCGGGCCGCAAGTGTATACCTATCGACTTCTACGGATGCGGATAGAATGATATAATTGCCGGGTTGTTGTGTACGAGGCCCCTTTCGCTCGGAAAAAGGAAATGTTTTCTATTCTTCCGAATCCTTTTTTCCAAGGTTATCGACCACCCTTCGTATAATTTCTCTAATTTGTTTTGCTTAAACTCCTTTCCCCCTTTCTTTCTTCCCTTAAAACTCCTCTTCTTCGAGTTGGAGTTTCTTCGTTTTGACAAGGAAACAAACGTGTTCTACGTTTCTAAAAATCGTCGAGGAAATGTTACTCGCGTTGAAAAATTTAAAGCAGAGATAATCGAGTTTCGAAGGAATAATTTTTAGATTTCTCTTCAAATTAGAAGAACGTTGCAGAGATACGACGAGAGAATTCTTTAAAATTTCTTCTTTTTCTTTTTTTTTTTTAGTTACAATTAATTAAATACGTGTAATTAACACGTTAATGCGTGCTGGATATTTTTAATTTTTGCGATTATTTCGATAGTATGCGATATATTCGTTTCCTTCTTCTTGACCACTAGTTACGTAACCTCTACCTGTTCCACCCTCATTTTTTCAATTTCTCTCGTCTTTGAAATCTCTTTTTTCTCTCCCGGGATTGCCACATCTTTCAGAAACCATTTGTTAAGAGGGCGAGGAACTCGAGCGAGTATAATGCAAGAACCTGGAAGGCTCGGTTCGCGGAAACCACCCCGTTATACGATTTCTCCTCTTATTCAACATCGAGCCGAATCTCCATCCTGATATTTTGCATTCGATCGTAACTAATTTCATCCTCCGCCAACTTATCGCACACGCAATTCTTTTTTATTATTTATTTATCTCTCACGTGTTCCTTTTATTTTGAAAATTCTTACAGAAAATTATACTAAATTTTGAAAAATTGCCCATTTTTGAACCGTTTCGTAATTTCAGAAACAAATATCGTCTTATAATAATAATAATCGAAGGGCTCACTACTTAAAAGTGTCTTTTTTAATGTACTAAACTTTCATTCTTCTAAAACGTGTTACACACAATTCAATTTATCATTTTTCGCCTTCTTCTGAAACAAATAAATAAACAAATCCAATAACTTAATTTCTGATCGCAAAATAAAAATAAAAGATGTACGAAATTAAATCGAGCATCGAAACAGATTCGAATATCCACAACATGATCAAGAGACTCTCATTCATATCTTACGTACAACAAGTTACAACTCGAGTGGAAACAGGTACCCTCGGCTACATAAGGCCACACACACCCCCTCCTGTTTCACTTCCTCCCGTTCATCCCGAGGTACGCGCACACATACACTCACACACGAGCGTCATAGGATACCTACTGTAGGAGTTCTGCAATATGTTATTGTTCAGCTTGAGCGAGTATCTTAGAGACCTTGCCTGCCCCTCACCCATTGTCCCGGCCCTTACAGATATTGACAACCCGCAGAAGAAATTGGCGGGATATCTCGAATCTCGAATCTTTCCGGGACACGCATCTGCTCTCGAGATTCCCTCTCGTTCCATAAACGCGGCAGGGATTAAATTCGTTCCTCGTTTCGTTTCGAGGATGCGCGCAGTCGAGGTCTCATCCACGATCCATCGAGAGCTTATGACTTTGCCACTTGGAGGGCGAAAGGGATCGGTTAAATTTATAACAGGATTTTAACAGAAGGGAATTTTGTTCGTGGAGGAGAATATGGAATCGACACGAGAGGAGGAATCGTGAGGTTTGGTCAAGAAAATTTCGGACGACGTTTGGGGATGATTGGAGTACGAGACGAATCGTAAATGATTTTTGAAGAGAAGGATTTTTGTTTTTTCAAGTAAGCGGGGTAAGTTAAAGAATATTTTAATTATATTGAATAACAGATGATATTTCAGAGGATATCGTAGGAGATACGAATAGTTTCGTCGAATTAGAAATTTTATATCCAAGTATAAAATGTTTACGCATCTATTCGAAACAGTTTATTTCAATTTTTCTAGCTAATAGAATTCATAAAAATTTTGATAAACAGCATTCTAGTTATTAAAATACGCCTGTTTCTAAATCTCTCATCAATCTGTCAACAAACAAAATTCTCTTCTCCCTCGTAACAATGCTGTGCAACAACCATAAATCCAAAATTTCAATTTGCTTATTACACCAGAGCGGAAGGAGAATTCTTTCGTTGCGTAAAATCCTAAATACACCGAAACCGGACTGGAAAATACAGTCCTCCGAGAAAGTTCGTGAGTTTTCGAAACCAGATGCAGCCTGGTCGATCCCGGTTTGCAAATTGTGCGGCTACGCGATGGTCAGGGTCGCGTAGGTAAAATGGTTTGCAATTTATCGCGTCGCAACACAGCCATAAACCCATTGTGAACGTTGCTCCAGTTTTAGCTAACCTGTAGATTTACGACGATGCGTCAGGGACGCCGGTTAATTTTCCGGAGAATACCAAGGGTGGAAAGGTTTTTACACGGAATTGCACAGAGTTATTCAAAGTTCGGCCCTCGCTCTCTTGTAAATCACGAGGTCGAAGAATTTACAGTTTCGATCGAGGCCTTCGTTCCTCGCGTTCCTAATATCGAAATATGAACCGTTCAAAGGAAACCGAGAAGAGAGAAGAAAAGATGGAGAGACAGAGGGAGAGAGAGAGAGAGTAAAGAGAAACAAAAAAATGACCGAAATTTCCGAAATTTCACCAGAATTCTATTTCTGAAAGAAAGAAAGCGAGTGGTTTGTGCGAAATTTTCCTTCTCGTTATGCCGATCTTTTTGTACTTTTCGAACAATGGTGAAATTTCGTACAATTTTCTTATAGATATCTCTCGAAGAAGTAAAATATTTGTTAACTCAGGATCTTCATCTTGTAACTCGTTAATTCTTATCACTTAATAAAAAGAAGAAAACTAGAAAAAAAAAAACTGTATCTGTACTTGAATCGTAACCACGAATACCACGGCAATAAACGAAAATAACGATTCAAAGCAGTTCCCCGTCCCGCGAATATTTTCCAAATGGAGGGGGAGGAGGGGGCTCGCGTTTCTCCTTCTTTTCAAACGAACTTGTCGACAACAGACGTCGTCTTCTCTTCTGGCAGCTGAGAGAAAAAGCAGAGAGGAGAGGAGAGCGAGCCTTCGACGAATCGTTAAGATTGCGTTCTCGACTTTTTCCTCGCCCTTTTATTTTTATGCACGCCGCGGAGGTAACGAGGGGCTTGTCTGAGGGAGGAGGAAGGCCTCGAAGGGGTGAAGCGCGAGAAAAGGAGATGCTCTCCTCTCAAGATCCGAGGAGAAGGAGAAGTAAGAAGAAGAGGAAGAAGAAAACGAAAGAGAAGAAGGAGAAGAAGAAGAAGAAGAAGACTCTTGCGAGCGAAGAAGCCGAGAGTTTAATGATATTCCTGATTACGCCGGCACGTGGAGAGAGAAAAGAGGGAGGGGTGGATAGAGGGAGATAGCGAGGAAGGTGGATGGAAGGTTGGTGGAACCAAGAAGGAGGGTGGCAATGTAAGAGAGGGGTAGGTTGCAGGAGTAAGAGAGGCTGAGAGACTGCTCCACCTCGGCGTGCCTATCTCTCCCTCCCTCCCTCCCTCCCTCCCTCCCTTCCCGTACTCATCCGAACGAACCACCCTCTCTCACCCCCGTCCACCCCAACCTCCACCGTCCGTGGTTCTCGCATAAAAAGTATTGATCTGAGAGCTGCTGCTTGGCCCGTCGAGCAACCCCACGAGCAGAGAGGGTTGAATCCACCCTAACTGCTTGCCCTGCCTTTATATTCATCATCCCTCTAGCGCCCTGAGAACGCAGAACGGCCCTGTCTTCCAAACCTTGGTCCGACTTCCTCCTCTCCTTCTTCTTTCCTTTCTTCTTTTTTCCTCTTCCTCTCTTTTCCCCTCCCCTCCAAGGAGCTCTCCTTTCTTCTTAGTTACGTGCTCGTCACCCCCTTCGTTCCTCTTCTTTCCTCTTCTCGGGGAGAGGCTATTTTTTATACGGTCCACCCGTCGAATGCCAATGAGCCGCTGGCCTCCCCCCCCCCTCCTCCTCTTCCTCCCCAAGCTTATTTCTCCAGGTTTGTATTTTTTATTTTTTCCTTTTCTAAGCGTGATTTTTTCCACACGTGCTGTAGATTTTTTAATCGCCCGATTAGGGGTGGAAAAGAAGTTTGGCGAAAGGGGGGGGGCAGTTAAAGTTGATTTGTTCTTTTTCTTTCGATTTTATATTGGGGAGAGGGGAAAGAGGAGTTTGATTATGGAAACGATCGTATTCGGGGAACGAGGAATTCGGATTTATGGTAAAATTCGAGCGACCCTTGAATAACTGCCGTGTTGCCAGAGCAAACAACAATTAGCATTGGGAGAAGAGAGCATTTGCCTAATTTCTCTTCGCCCGCCTCGTTAACTTATCGTCGCGACGATAGCTCCGCTTCAACGAGAACGTAAAATCGAAGAATCGATTTCTTCCGAGAATCGAAGTAAAAATCAAATCATTTTTTTTTTCAAAGCATCGTCTTAACATCGTAGGATAATAATAAACGATCTACGAAGGAACGAGAAATATCGTGTCAATCAAAAACTGGTGGATAAAATTTCAAGGAATCTTTTTCTTTTTTTTTTTTTTTTCTTTTTCCATAAAAGGTTCGCGCACAAGCTGTTCGTCGAGCGTAAAAACAGCCCATAGTGTTCGAACAATTATCGAAACATTTTCTCCTTTCTGACTGGCGATTTACACGGGCCAGAAATAAGTGGCATCCGATCCCATACCCTTTTCGAGATTAACGGGGGAACCCTTTTCGCCCTTCGTCGTTTTCTTCCAGATCTCTGAGGGAAGATCTCCTCTGGTTCTGCTATCTCTCCAAACATCGAAGATCCACTTAAATATTTCCAAAACGTGAATCGTCCGGTGATTTCGAATCCTTTCCAACGACGTGGAGTGTTGTGACAGGTCATCTTTGTCGTCCACCTCTCTATCAGATCGTTATTATTTATTTAAATCGTAGTCCAACGATCGGTTATCCACCATTGTGCGCGCGTTTAACGCGTCCTCTGTCGAGGGTGACAATGAAACGATTTTTTTCACAGATCGAGATCGGAGGTGAACAAGGCGGGGGGAAATGGGGGAAAAATACGTGCCGTGGAATTTGTGTTCCGATGGGAATATTTTTTATTTCGAATGCAGATACCGATGAATATTGTGCGCGAACCGTATTTAATTCCACGTTCTTCTTCTTTTTTTTTTTTTTTTGAAAAGATTAAAAATCTACTTTTCCATTTCTGAATTCATCTTCTGGTTGTTTGTTAAGAGAAAAGATTAAGATTTTTAACTTTTATGTTAATACAAAAGAAAGAAAATAACATGACGTTTGAAGAATTTCGTTTCGTCCAATATTCGAGTTTTATTGAAAAATATTTTCAACAATAATAACTTTTTCGAGTGTTTTTTTCCAAAATATTTTTTCCAAAAAAAGGAAAAGAAAGAAATTTCCTAAACAACAATTTCGATATTAGCGTGCATAAATACACGGCGAACCAGCATAACCATAATTATATTCCAACAGAAGAAATAATATATCGTTGTCATCGGTTTTCCACGACAAAAGGAGCTACCGCGGGAAATACAGAGTCGTGGTGGTTTATCGCCTTGGGGCGGTCGTCTTGGAGGGTGGCGGAAGAGAAAGGGGAAGAACTCGAAGGGGTGGAAAAAAAGAGGAGGGTTTTGGGGGCGAAGTAACGTCACCTTTTATTAAAGTTTCGAATGCAAAATGTGTCGCGGCTGAGCGTTGTTTCGAGCCCAGGGACCGAGGTTTTCTTATTAACCCTCCTCGTTTCGGTTTTCCTTCGCGCTTTGGGCGAAAGAAAACGCCGCTCCGACTTTTAATTTCTTCCCTTTCTTTTTTTTTTTTCTTTCACAATCCCTTCGAGTTGCCGTGTATAAATTCCGGGAATTGATCGGCACGATTAAATCGGACTTCTCGCCTGGAACGAGATTAAATTTCTCTTCTGGTTAGGTTAACGACACCCGACTTATGGCTTCCCTCTAATTGCGCGCGGATATTCGCGAAATTTCCTCCCGGCATTCGATAATTTCATAAGCGTGGTTTTTCTTTTCGTTTGCCTGTTTTATCGACCAAGCAAGCGTGTTTATCGTTTTGTTCGAGATTTATCGTCGAGATCACGTTGGAATAAAAAATATTGGATCAATTTTCTCATTTAAAATACCCTTTTCGCGAATAAATTGCGAAGATTGGTATTTTTTGAACTTTCTGTAAATTATTATATTTGTAATAATAAGGGAAGGAGGGGATGAAACGTTCAACAATCTGGCATTAATTGAGTAATTTAAATTTCTTCGCAGGTACGAAGTTGTTTCACGACGTGATTCGAGCGACATGACGACACAAAATAAAGGGTTAAATGGCCGAGCATGATACACCTTACGATGGGATCAAGTGTAGCAGGTGAAGCTGTTGCCATTGGACACTGAGGAAGGGGAAAGGAAGGGTTTGCTCGTTGCTATGGCTACCAGGAAGGGTTAGAATTCCGACCCCTTTCTGAATTCCATGTAGTGAAGGGTTAATGAGATTGGACGAGTTCGCCCCTCGTCCAAGGCTTCCTCTTCTTTTTTTTTCTTCTTCCTCTTCTTCTTCTTTTTTTATTATTCCAAGCATGGCTGCCAACGAGTTGCCTCGAAAATTGCCATAAAAAAAGTGCTCGTCTATAGATGTATTAAGTTGAGAGGAGTTGTTAAATTTTTATTTCGCGAAAAAAATCAATTTTATCAGTCGTTAACCGATAGTTACATATATATATATGTATTTTTTTCGAGAGAAGAAACTTGAACCGTCTTTTTTCTTCTCTGATTTTTTCTTCTTTTCAATTCGAACAACAATCTGAAAAAAGATAAAGTAACAAACGTAAGAAATTTCTTATTAATTTCTCTAGCTCCTCCAATTTATTTCTTCTTTCGATAAATTAAAAAAAGAAAATATTCAATAATTTCCAAAATTCCTTGCAACGATATAACATTCTCAATCACGAAAACATCGAATGCACATGGAATGCAGCGCAACAAAGTCATCCTCGAGAGCGCATCGACGTTTCTCTCTCCACGGACAAAACACAACGCCCTCCGTTTCCTTTTTTTCCCGCGGTTCCTTCCGCCCGAAAAAATATTTTCCTACCGCTCGATTCGAATCATACCTGCTCTCCACCCTCCCCTCCCTCCCGCTCTTTCTCTCTTTCTCCCTTTCTCCCTCCCTTTTGAAGTTCGCGCACGAATTTATATCGCGCTCGACGGGGTGACGGACACGCAACCCGGGCTCGCCGGTGTGTGTCTGCGTGGGCTTTGGCGCAGGGAGCATTCTTATTTCCATACAAAGCCGTACGATTTCCAGCGGCTCGACCTTTGAAGAAAACGAGAGAACGAGGGTTCGTGCCCCACCCTTCAACCCTCACTCTTCCCTCTGCTCTGCAGGTTGGCCGAGCGTTGCGATTTTTGAATATTCCGAGTCTGGGAAAAATTATGTAAACCAACGCATCCCACGATCGCGTCGATGGAAAGTGGAGGGATCTTTGTCGTACGTGTTAAGTATGAATCGAGGAAAGGTGTACGTAGATTTCTTCTTTCTCTTACGAAATAAATTACTTACTTGAATATTCGAAACAATTAGAAATATAGATGATTTTTAACGATATAACACATCAATGGATCAAAGAACAACAAATAAGAGAATTTCGACACTGATCCTAATTGAATACCAAGTCTCTGGCAAAGAACGTCCGAAATTTTTTTGTATCGTTCACGAACGAGAATTTTACGAGGTTATATACATTGTGATATACACAAAAAGCATTTATAACATAACCGATCCTTTTTGTTAACAATCCCTTTTCGATCTATCGATCTTGCTTCACGTGTCCCTAATGAATGGAAGTCCCTTCGACTCTGCCCTTTTAAATCGCCATTTTTACTTCGAACGGAGTATTGTTATAACTCCGTGTCGCGATTCAACGCCGCGCCTCGACACTCAACTCCTTCCTCGGGCGCGTCCATCGTGTGGACATCGGACAATTGTCCGGATCGATCGGAGGAAAAGCAGATCTCTCTTAGGTTAGGAAAGGCGGTGGTGGCAGCGGTCCTCTTCCACCGGAAGAGTGGAACAATCGGGGCGGCAGTTGGTCTTTGTCGCAAGAAAACGGAATCCAGAGGCGTTAACATTATTCGAGGCAGGAAAGGACATGGTGGACGCCGGTTAAATACCCCGCCACGCCCTTACGACCTCCCGACTTTTTTTCCACCCCAGTCTCCGTGGAACCTCTTGGTCATCTTTCCCGTTTTCCTTGCAAGACGAGGCTCTCTCTTCATTTTCCACCGTTTCTAGGGCAGAATCTTCGAATGGATTTCTCCCTCGTGGAATTTTGATGGATTGTTACTTCGAAATATTTACATCGATATGTTTTTCAATGTGTTTTTGAACGATGATGATTATGTCGTTGTCATCGTTGAAATTTTTCGTATATTGAAATATGCGAATCTTTCTCGTTCCTCGAACATCCAATTTAATTTTCTCTCTCGAACGATCATAAATTTGGAGCCACTTTTAATTATTACGCGTTTTAAATCCTCGTGCGAACATCTGTGAGTGTTTCTCTCGCTATTTACAGAAAATAGAAGGAAATTGGAGCACAAACGTTGGAGTACAGAATTCTCTCTAAAAATATTCTTCTCGTACGACGTCAATTATCCTTCATCTCGATCATTGCGATTGCATTCCATCATCCACAATTTCATTATCGTATCTTCGCAAACACATTACATCAGCTTCCTCGCATTAACAAACTAAAGGAGAAAGAAAACGACGAGTTCGGGAAGCGGAGAAAGCTCAAACAAGTTGTTCGACACCGCCATCTGTCTTCCCCAAAAATTCAGAGACCTCTCGAGTCTCGCTCGGAGAGAATCGCGCGAGAGCCAACGGAAATTCCCCTCCCTTTCTCCCTCTTTTTCTCGACTCTGTGCACGGAGACGCGTACAAACCATCGCGAAATATAAGTAATAGCACGAGATATTCGAACGAAATAACGTGTAAGAGGGCGTCGCTCTGTTCCTGACGATTGTCTCTCAATAATACGGGGACAGTCTCTTTGTTTGTCATCCTCTCGATTTATGCCGTTTCTTGTGTGCACGGCAGATATACACGCGGAGGGTTGGGATTATTATTACCAAAGAAATTTCCTTCCTCGATATTTGATATTTCGATATTTGTGATATTTTGCGTGATGTATATCAGTTTAGATTTCACTTAATCGTTATTAAAATTTTTGTTCACGCAATTATGTAAGTATTCCACGAATGTGTTAACACACTTTGCACATAACGAGAAAATTTGTGGAAAAATATTATATTTCGTATCGTTTAACGAGGTTATTTAGTCCGATAAATTTATAAATTTTTATAAAAATAATAAAAGCTCAATTAATCGGTTATTATAAAAATTTGCTTATACGATTATACTATATTATATTTTTCAATTCGATTCCCCAAAAATATCCCACGAAAAATATTCATAAAGTTAATCAGTTATTTCATTTAATGCAAACATTTGCGCTATAATTTATAATCATGCGAATACCTTTACCTAGATCTCTGATCCCAAAGTTGGCATAAGACAAGTTCCTGTGCCCTGTGTACTTACACAATACGGTGTGTTGGAGACCCGGTCTAAAACCTCGATCACAATCCCACACCACGATTATGCATCGATTCGCCCATCCCGCACCGCGGGATATTCTATTTTCGAGATGAACATCGTTTCGATCCGGTGCGAATTTTCGTGCAACCCACGTCCCCTCCTCTCGACAATCCCGAGAGTTATGTAAAAACGAAAATGTCCGGGGAGGGCCCAACTTCTCCGCGCCATTCAGAATCCAACAATGAAGTTTTCTGCATAATACGCGCGCCACCCGAACGTTTCGACCCGAGGTTTGACGAGCACGGATGGAAATGGGGGATCGGCCACATATGCCGCGTCCTCTCACACGTATACCCGTTTACCTCGATCCACCACGAAACTACGAATGGCTTTTTGGCCCGTTTCGATCCTGATCGCCGTTTTCCATCTCCTCTCCCACGCGTCACATCCAGTCACGTGATGGGGAAAATTAATTAGCATCGTTTCTCATTTTATCCCCTTCTTCTCTTTTACTCGGAGACCTGGAAGGAACGTGGAGAAGTTGAATTAATTTATGGTATAAATAAGAACGCTCTTCGAGATCGGATACGATCTTGATTTTTTAAGACAGCTTGAAGATTTGTGAAAGATTCCTTGGAAAAATTTTGAGCAACTCCTACTAAGCGAATCGCGCGCAATTAATAGAGGAGAAGAGGAGATTCCACGAAAAGTGATAAAAAAAGATCCATCTCATCACGAGGTCGTAATGGGGAGGGGGAGGCGGAATTTAAACGGAGGATCACAGGTACACGCGTCGCACACTCTTGGAGGAGGAATAGGCCATCCTCTCTAGTGATAAACTGCCGCCCTAGGAACAAAGCTACGCTCTCGTAAACATCTTCTCACTCCCTCGACGTTACCTCCATCCGAAGGTCTTGTCTCATCGTTTTTTATCGTGCCACGAACGCCAGCAGCAGCAGCAACAGGCAGCACGTGTCTCTCTCTCTTGCTCTCTCTTCCACCCCCGCGCTTTTCCACCTCTTGATCGCGAACCACGCGTTTCTTCCTTCCTTCTGGCTCAGTGAGGCGAGAAAAATAGCTTGGATTACGTATTTCTTTCTACGCCACGTACGTGCGCGTAAATAAAGAAAAAAGAAAGAAAAGAAAGTATCGATCGCAATCGAGATTACAGCGTACATAAGTCGCTTCTCAAATGTACGAATCGTTCGCCATCGTGTAGATCGTCGAATCGAATATCGGAACACACGTGTCTCTACGCTTATACAAGTTGTTTCTCTTTTTTTTTAAAGGAATTTTCGCACTTGGCAAATAAAATTTCGATTAAAATTAGGTAGAAAAATGTTAAGGAAAAACAATAAGGAATCAAGAAAAATTGTTGAATTAAGGAAAAAGTTCTGTACGAAATTAATCAAGGCTAATGATCGTATTATGTCGGATTATTGGAGTTTTACACTATTGTCGCTTGGTAAATGCTCGTCGATATGTCGGAGGAAAACATGCATACGTAAATCAAGCTAATCGCGCAAAGAAACGTTGGGCGACAGTTATTGGAAAGAATGAAGTTCTCGAACAGATGGGTCATCCGGCCGTGAAGAATCGCACGCGCTCCAACTGATTTATATTTCGTCCGCGTGGGTGGGCCCTGTTTCGGTGGCGAACAGGAGAAAACTCTTTAATAGTTTCACGCGTGCTGCGGTATCGGTGTCTGGAACAGAACCACCGACCTGTCAAAAGGGAGGAAAAAAGAGACAGAGAGAGAAAAAAAGTAAGTAAATGGTTTCTCTAAAATCATTAATCTCGAACGGAAACTGAACTTCCAATTTTAGAAAGAAATCGTTTCTTAATATATTAGATTTGAAATATTTTTCTTTACTAAATTTAAGATTTAAATAAAGAAAATGCACATTTTGGTTTATATTTCTCTCTCTCTCTTTTTCTCTACTTTTTTTTTTGAATTTGAAATTTTATTTCTAGGATAGAAATAACCAGAGAGAGTGCAGATGTTCGATGAAAATCGTGATATGTCGATCGGCACGCGTCAGAAAGGTGCAACAGTCACGAAAAAAAATGTGGCTCGAGAATAATTTAAATCGACTTACCTGAGATTTCGTCTTCTCCTTTTTTTTTTTTCTTTTTCCGCCGAACAACTAGCAGATGCGATTTCAACACGCTTCGATGAACATACTTACTCCCCATTCAGGATGGTCACGTGCTGTTTTGGATTAATTTTTTTCGTCATCCCCTTGGACCTCGTTCAGGAATGTGGGCTAGTGCCAATAATAGCTGTTCGACATTACCATGTGGATCCATGTAAATCTTGTAAAAAGAGATTTCAAAGACTCGATTATCTCGCAATCTGTGTTCAGAAATATAAAAGATCCACCAAATCTAACTATAATTTTTAACGTTCACGATTTACGGTATAATGTTACATGAAAAATGTTATTTTTTCGATACGAGAAAATTCGAGTTTCGAAAATAATTGCAAAAAAATTGATAGGTAAATTTTTATTCCTTCAACGACGCAAATTATATCATATTATAAACTTGCATATTCGAAGAGAAAGAAATAAAATTTGATGAGATATAAAAATTGCAGCTGATCACCGTTGGCGCTCATCACGGATACAAAACAGCTGGGATTATTGAAAAAGCGATGGCGCGGGATATATCAAACTAGGGCAGGGAAAGGGGGTTGGTCCGCATTAATTGGTGCTTCACCCACTAAACGAGCAAAGTTTCGAACTGATCAAGTTTCCTGCTGGTCGCCCATGCGACCCTTGCAACCCGCCTAATGAAAGAATAAATACTTGATGCGGCTTGGATCCTAATTACATCGCGGCCGGATCAACTTGGAGGCGGCCACCACGGATGAATTCGAAAGCCGAAGTTGAAAGGAGGAGGGAAATTCGGAAAAAGGGGAGGAGGAGATGAGGTAAGAAGAGGGTAGGCGCTTTAAGAGACCCTTAAGAAGGTTTCACGCTTTCGATCGGTGAATAATTGATCTGGATATCGGGGCTTTCTTTTTTTTTTTCTTTCCTCGAAAAGGTTAGCTACTTTAATTTTCGCGCGACCGAGAGAACCGATGAGCGGTGAAGAGAGCGCGGTTAATAAGTAAAGAAGCCTAAGCGTTGAAATATGTCGAGGAATGGAGGAGGAGATTCTGTAAATACTTTGTATTAAAATTCATTTCGATTGGCCAATGAGATATTTTTATTCTTATTCGGAGTGTATTCGTAATTTGTATGAAAAAAATGTTCGTAAAGTTCATATATATTTGCACGTCGAATACGATAATAAAAATGACTCAAAGGGAGAAAGTTTCAATTTCTTATATGTAAAATCGTTATATGTAAAAATCATTATTGACAGTATGAAGAAACAGCGTTAAATTGAATCATAATTGGAAAATAGATATATAAACGTTAAGTCGTATCAACAAATAATAGATCAACAAATGTTACATGATTCTGATTCCTCCTGATTCTGATCTAAAATTCTGATCGAATACATGGATACAGCCGGAAAATGAACCATTAGAGGCAGAAAGAAGGATATTGCTTTACCGACGGAGCAGCGCGAGAACTAATTTCCAGTTTCTCTTCAACGTTACCACACGGCATGATCAAAAGGAATATTAGATTTTCGTCGAAGCTTAAAGGGCACGAGCAATGGCCGCCAAAGCAGGAATATATATATATATATATATACATATAGAGAGAGAGAGAGAGATCTTGCACCCTTCATCGTTCCACCATAATTTCCGAGAATGAGATAAGCTACATCTCGCTGGACCCTCTCTCGTACGATGTTATGGGGGCTGCAACCCTCTCTCCGACGCAACCCCCTCGGTCCTTTGGGCTGGGGTTGTATCCGAAGAGAAGCTTTCGTGCAACTGACCAATGCGCCATTGGCTGGCCCGCTACTAATCAATAAATCGTTCTTTGCAGCGACCAAGCGAAAGCGCGCTTAGACACCCTTCGTTCTAACAGTGTCTTTCCGGTTCACCATTATCGCGAACGAGGGAATGGAACCCACCCACCATTTCTATCCTACATACGTTATGTTCTCGTTCTCGTTTACGATATTGTATCTCGATGCGTTGACGTTTTCATCCCTTCTTACGCTTTTATGAATATTAATTTTAAACTCGTCGTTTTTCTTTTCGTTTCGTTGTAAATCCTTTGGAATTATTGATTAACTCGTTAATAGAAATTAATGTTATTTCGTGTTGATAATTTTTTTTAGAAATAAATAATAAATATTTATCGCATGATTTTCGACGAGAAAATGAACCGTCTATACAATGAAACAACGATAGGGGAAGAAGTGGAAGGTGGAAAATGGATAAGGAAAAGTATTCGACTTCGTGGAAACATCTCCTTTCCCATCGTTTTCTTTCGTCTTTACGAAAAGGCCAGGGCCATTGATCGATGGTGATGGAGATGCGAATAAACAAAAGTTCGATGGAGGAAGAGGGTGGCCAGCATCATCAGTCATCGGTTTTGTCATGTGTGTTTCTGATGCCGACATTCTATAGCACATCCTTCGTATCGTGGCTTTTTTTGAAACCGCGAAGGGTGTAATGGAAAAATATCTAGCCGTGTTATCGGAGTTTATATATTTAGAGATAAAGCACGATATAAATTATCTTTTCTTTTCTCAATCTTCTCTTTTAATCATAAAATTTTTCCCACTTTTAAATTAATTTTTAACTTTAACTATCTTTTTCTAAAGAGTGCGACTCTAATTTTTTGCCAAAATTTTGCATATTATTTTTTCTAGAGATTATGAAAAATTGAGAACCCAAATTTTAAAGTATATGCTTGAATAAGAATACTCGTCTATATATCGAAACCTTTTCAAGCAATTAACTTGAAACTATACATTTCCTAATAGAAGGAAAGATTCTGAGTTGGAACTGAAATCTTTTCCATTTCCAAAATTTTATTAGACACTTAGTAGAACTTGAAAAAAAAACCCAATTTTAAAAATTTTGCTTTCTTGCCTTAAAGAAGGATCCTTTCTATTAATAACAATTATAATTAAAAAAAAATACATATTGACAAAGACCTTCTCTCATGGTCCAGAAATTGAAAGGCGTGCAAGGGATGGTTTCATCGTATCGCCTCGCAGTTGCTGCACGTGAGCTCAGTTTGCACAATCGGCCGCGTTTTTCTGAAAAGTGGAGGGTCAACAATAGGCTACACCCTGGCCAGGTAAGGCCATTTTGAATACGCATAACGATCGCTCATTGTGATCCCCCGGTGTAGTCCGTTCCTTTTTTCAAGCTTCTGGAAAATTGCGGGAACATTACGCGATTCCAACGTTTCCGCGATCATTCTTGGGAATGGACGAAATCTAAAGAGGGAATAAAAGAGAGAAGGCGTTGAATTCTTTTGACCACGAAACAAGATGCAAACAAATTGTTTCTCAAACCCTCTTTTTCGAATAATGATAAAAGAATCATCGCCGGAAAAAAAAAAATAAACAAGAAAAAGCGAGTGTTAAATTAATTTATCCGATAATTAGAATTCGAGCAAAGGATTAAATAATTTAAATCGGATAAGATTCTAATTACACACATGAAAATTCATGCAAATTAACACGACGATTAATTTTTTAACTCTGTTAATTGAATCGCGCGAATTGGTTAAAAGGCGAAAGGGCAGATTTATATTTAGACGGGAAGAATCGAGGGGTGGGATCCGAGCGAGGAAACAGTAATCCATTCTTGTAAGTAAATTTCTTTCTTCCTGTTTTTCCTTTCGCCTCTCGCGCTCCCTTTGGGCATTACACGTTGTTCTACCGACTCGAAGTTTGTTCCGGCAACTTAAGAAGACATCTAGAAACGCTCTTAGGACTTCGGAGGATGAGATAGGGTCCGGTTGCCCCTGGATACCAAGTCGAATTTTCTTTCCACGGTTTACTTACCCGTTTACTTCCCTGCCGAATATGAAAACTTGCGGTATTATTGCCGTGTAACCAGACGGTTATAATATATTTAAACGTAAGTATGATATCGATATCCAGATTGAATGGATCGTTCACGATAAACGTGTTCTATCTTCCTCTAAAAGAGAAAGATTAGATTGTCGAATATAAGTTTCTTTTTTTTTTCATTATAGAATTAATAAATTCTTACTTTTATTTATCGGAAGTTAGTTTTTACAAAATTTGAAATAAGATATAACTTTATAAGTGGTTAAATTTATTTCGATTAATAAAAATGATAAAATTTTACTTACATTTCTCGGATATTTCGAGTCGTAATATTTTAATCAAGTATAATACATTGCATCTCTATTAAAATAGGGACAATTATTTGTTTCGTCAAAAATAAAATTGCCATTTTTCCCGTTTTCCTCGATTTCACTTCCTCTCCACTTCCTTCTGTCTCTGTTTTAATCGATCCTGTTCTCTGCGACGAAATAGAAGGATACAATTGTTCTTGCCGAAAGACGATCTTTCTATCCGGCGACATTCATCCCGACAAAAGAAAAACGAGGCAGACGCCATTTTCATTATGCCCTTTACACGCGTCCCACAGTGCTTTCACAGACAGCTTCGATACGAGTCTTCAAAGACAAACTTCAGAATTTCTTTTTTTTTTTTCTTTTTTCCCTCCATCCTCGGTGATGAAATTGAATTTCAGCAATAATAAGAATCTGGATAATCTGAATATCGTCGAGGTATAGATATTAAACCTAAAAAATGTTGAGGAAAAAATGTTAAATTTACACCAATAAATATTATAATAAATTGAATTTTTAATCATTTTACATTAAGAAGTAATCCTGTAATTAATGGATATCAATGAATAAATCTTGAAATAATAGCAAATACTGCACCTATAGATAATACATAATGAAAATGACCAACTACATAATATGTATCATGTAAAATAATATCAATTGATGAACTTTATCAAGGAGAGGGCAAATATTCGTATATATCAACGGTGCATCACATTTTCGAATCGAATCCAGCCAAATATAATGGTTGAGAAACACCGTCTTAAATTAATAACATTCTATGCGTATATCTTCTTTGCGTATTTTTGATCGAAATCTTCTTTTAGGGACTTTATATCGCACATTTAGTTTTTTATTTTATTTTATCATACAAATGGACGATAATTATCGAAATAGAAATTGGTATCGATTAATCGAACGATATCCATAGAAATATTTCGCGTATATGGATTCCGTTTAGAATTAACACGAAAGTTCGAAGCCTGTGCCCTACATATGCGGTTACGATCTCGCGTAACTTTGATAACGATCGGAATAATTAATTTAGGGGAACACTTTTAAGGATTGCGTCACGTTTGAAGGGATTCTGAACGCGAGCCCTATTTGAATTAAAACTCAAAAGAAAAACACGTTTAACAAAATCATCCTCTTTCAAAACCTCCCTTCGTTCAAGCTAAACAACGAAAATAAGAAATTCGAAGCACCCTTAATTAACTCGACAATTTTTTTTCCAATCCATTTGCGACAAATTTTGTATCCCCTTCCCAAATTTCACTTAATTTTTACCCCATCCTCGAGGAACGAAACTTGGCCGGATTATTATTAAGATATTATCATTCGCCTGCTTCCTCCAATCTTATCTCGCCGTACGAACAATTAAAATCGCTCGGTAAGATATCGCCGGGTATAAATTAAAAATAAATTAAATTCTCCTCTGTCCCCTCCCCCTCCTCTGCCAGGAAAAGAGGCAGGGCACAAAACGCGGCCGAACACAATTATACGTACGGAACCGTCCCCTCTCCCTCTCTCTCTCTCTCTCTCTCTAAGAGGGTAGATTGATAGAAGTTTAATGAAAAAATAACAAAGATAATTACGGGCTACGACTGCGGGGGTAAACAGTCGCACCCACACAACTCACGATCTCGGGTACACCTTATATATATATTCGAACCGAGGACGGGATCCTCTCTCCCCCTCCCCTCCTCCTCCCTTTATTATTATTATACCGTACACCTGCATTACCGCCAACGAGATCATTACTCGGCGCAGCTTCTTTTTAACCGTTGTTCAATTTTCACCGGGAACACAGGTAGTCTTATAAGAGTGGAAGGGAGGGGGAAGGGGGTCGTAATTATTTTCAACACCGATTAAAACGTTCGCCCACCGCCACGAGATGATTCGTGGAAGCGGATCCTTCTTCTTCTTCTTTCTTTTTCGTTCGAGAGATCGTTCCTTTCTTTTTTTCCGATTAACAGATTTTGATCTTATCTTAATAGATTTTGGATGGATGGGATTTTAAGATCTTTTTTAACTTGATTCCGATCGTGTATTTGATCTTCTCGTTTTGTGAATTTCAATCGTAATATTTTATCGCCTATTAAATTTAAGACATAGGAAGAAATAAATTTCAAAAGTTTCTTTGCTCTGGGAGCGTTAAAATGGCGGTGCTCCGCCATCGTGCGTTTCTCTAACGATCCCGCGCACACGGATTACGTAACAGCATCGAATAGGGGTTTGTTCCTCTTCTGGGTCTCCATAGGAGAGCGGTCAGCTCTCGGGGTAAAAGGTTTCTTCCTCGTGCAGCTGTTAAACCCTTGACCTTCGCAGTTGCAGTGTAAAGGGGGCCAGTGGGTCCGATGAAAAATTCGGAAGGTGAAACGTAGAATTGAAATTGAGAAAACGGACGTTGCCCATTGTCCATCCGGATGACCGATTATGTTGTTCGAGGATGAATTCGTGGCAGATGCGGATGATCCTCGTTTGTCTTGGCGATTTTGTCTTTCACCAATTTTCCCCCCTTTCAGGAAAATTATAAAAATCGCCATTCGAAAATTCAAAATTTCGAAGTCTTCGTTTCTTCTTGTCTTTTTTTTTTATTAGTTTACATGATGATCGCTCCAGGAATCAGAAAAAAGGGCTCGAGCCCTCTTTAAGGGTATAATAAATACTTTAATTAGATTCTATTTTTTGTAAAAAATAAATTGTATTGTTATATCTTTAAAATTGATCAACTATGATATATATTGATCTCATTCCTCGAAGCATATTGATGATTATCATTAAAGCCCTTCTTATATTCAAGTATCTAATATTATATTTTTGAGGGATAAATAATAATATTTGAAGGATAAACAGGTAAGCTCCATTTTTTTAAATCGTGTTGATAAAAATTTTTCACGAAAATTAAATAATTAAATTAAAAATCTATCTTAATTATTTGTTCTTCTCTCAAATCTTTTAAACTACATGTAATAAAATCAACTATAATTGATAATTTAATATGTATTTAAAATTTCTTACTTTTTATTAAATTGAATCCGAAAATTGAAACGAATAGAAGGTGCTATCAAAAGCACAATAATTTCAACACAATTAACATCCCATTTCCAAGAAGAAGAAACTTTTCACAGCCATTACCGTGTAATTAGTAACGATGATCGCTTCCTGTTCGCACCCTCGTCTTTATTTTCACTCGCCCCTCAATCCGTGAGGTAAAAAGAAGAACCCACCCCTTGGAGGCAAACAACATGGTGACGACAAGCATGGTGTGTCGTTGACTGAAAAAAAAAAAAACCAAGAACGGCTGTACGGCAATTGTTTCCCTCCTAGACATCAATCCGGCAAAAACCGCAAGAACCGCACCCTCTCACCCTCCTTGATCGCGCGCACGCGCGTCCTCCGCTTATTTTTAAACGTGGCTCTTCTTTTTTTCATCTTTTTTTTTCCCAATCTTTAAGCATCACGCGTCAACCTGCAATAATACACGAATAGTCTATTTCTCTTTTCAGATTTCACCAGGGATCGTACGAAATTTACGATCCGGAGGAAACAGCGATTGGAGACAATGGAAAGGAATAAATCTTTCTTAAAATTCTTTAATCATTTATTCCTCTTCTTCTTTTCTCTTAATCTTGAAGGAGCATAAAATTTTCTTTCTCTCTAGAAAATATTTTTCTATATCAATTTAAATTAATGGCGGGAATTTTAAAAGATATCAGTGTTCGACGGCCAAACGATCGAATGTCACGCGAATGCATCGGAACTGTCACGTGCGAACCATAAATTGTTTCTTGCACGTTGCCTCTCACGCAACATCCCATCGAATAACTATCGAACGATAGGCATCGATATTATAGACCCCTCTATTGATTATGCGGTGCGTTACGCCGCCAATAAATTACGTTCCTTAATCCATGAAACTGGAATCGATGCGGTTAACATCTTGCCCACCTCGAGATACGAGATAATCGTCGAGAGACGAACGAATTTTATTATCTCTTCTTAAATTTCAAATTTATTTCATCCCCTCGATCAATTCTTTCGTTCGGGATAGGATAGGCGCTAATAATGAATTTCGTTGATATGACGCAATATAGAAATGTTTTTTAACGAAATTATCCCAAAGAAAATTGAAACTCGTTGAGTCAGTATACAATATTGAACAATTTAAAAGATAATCCAACTTACCTTATCAACTTGACAAATAATCCAATTTTATATCCACATCATATAATATATTCGATTAAGAAAAAACGAATTGAAACGTCCTTTGATACATCCTTTCCTAACTGATTCGTTCTTCTCTGAGAAACTGGGAAAAAAAATCGATCCCGAAGAAAAAAGTTGTAACGCATTGCCAGAAGACCGAAATAAGAGTGGCCTTCTCCCTTGGAATTTTGCATTCATGGATAAGGAAACGGGACAATGACAGGTTTACGATCTGTTTGCTATAAACAGCTCCATTTCCAGGAGATTAAAGGATTAGGTGTAAGGAGTATACGCCTGGGTTGCTGTCAATAATGGAAGAACAATGGCCTGTGCGGTAGTAAGACGACGGCAAGCCGCGCTTTCAACGATTGTCTGCCGTGTTTCCCTAAACAGGGAGATTCCGATTCCTCTCGCAAGCGGAAGAAGAACAAGAACAGAGGGTTGAAAAAAAAAAAAAGAGAGAGAGACTTGTCGTGTCCATTCTGCGCGTCCACGCCTTCGAATTCCTCTTCCCTCGGAATCTTAACGTCCAGCACCAAGGGCATCCACCACGCTCCAGTAGTCGAAGGGATTGTGCGTCGCGGACCTTAATGCTTCTTACTGTAATACTGAGCTAATGGAGGAAGGGCAGAGAGAGAGAGAGAAAAGGTATCGACAGAAGGTGGGTCGGGCTCGCGTAATTTTTCTGCCCAACCACAACCGGCCAAAGATCGCCCCCCTCTTTGTCGTGTCGATACTGGAGTGTAAAATAGGATTTTGCGGCGCGTCTTGTCCCCTCCTCCATTATTGTATACATTCGCGCGAGCTCGCTTTCTACTTTCATTCTTCCATTCGCTTCTAATCCCGCATTGGCAGACCGGATTATCGATAGTTTGGAACAAATGGTTTCGACAAGGTTTATCAGTTCTTCCTTTTGTTTCAACTGCGATGCTATTTGGAATAAAAGAAAGTTTGTGAATGTATATACGTTATGCTCCTCTTTATAATTATTGTTAAACAATTATGGGAATATATATCTTTTTCTAGAATGATGCCTCTTGTGAACGAAATTTTGGACAGTTGGAATTGGAGATCGTTTTCAAGAGAAAACGATGTTTTAAAACAGTTAGGAGCAGGGTGGGGGAAGGAAGGCGGTTAAGGAAGGCTGTTTTTCGAGCATTCTATTTCGGTAACGCAGGTGGTTACGTGGGTGGGGCGGAATCATGTGTTGAGTGTGCGTTATGGACCGCAAGTGGCAACCCTTCGGTCGTCAATCATCCCTCCTTGCCGATACACTTCCTGGACAGAGTTGAAGAACGGTGCACGATCGAGAAACTTGCTCCGCGCAACTCGCATTTGGCGTGTGCTTTGCACTCTCGAAAATTGGACGAGTTTAGAAAAAAGAACGAAATTAAATCGCATTTTTCCTTATACGATAAATTCTCAAAGAGATTTCTTAAGGAGATTTTCCAATCAATCATTTTTTCCCAGTTTCTTAAAACAATTCTTAAAATATCTGGCCAGTCTGGAGGATCGTATTCGGGAAAAATTTTTTTATTTTTCCAGCATGGGCGCGCGTGACTTTCCGATATTGTTGATCTTGGATATTTGGATATCTGTCCCACATTGACCACTTGATCTTTCCTTACCGGACATCCGCTTTCAACGCCGAGGAGAGCACATGTAACAGGAATCGGATTACGAAGATCCACGAGTCGTGTTTTCCTCGAGGAAGAGCATCTTCCTTGTCCCGTAATTTGCCACCGGAAATGCACTCACGTGGTACTCACGTAACGTGAGAAACTTCTAAAAAAAAAAGGGTACTCCTGTTTGACGACGATCGTTTAGAAAAATACGATAATTAGTCGAAACGGCCGAGGAAACCCAAACTTCTTCCCGCGAAAGGAAAGAGACACGTTTTACTATACGCGTAGCTCGAATTGCGAAGGTGATATCTGAAAAATGATTGAACATTGGCGCGATTAGATGGATCTTTGGATAAAATTTATTTTCATAGGGTAATATAAAAATAAATTCGTATCGAGACGGAAAGAACTCGAACAACAGGATCGGAGAGGATTGAATTGAAATATCCGGCTCGAGATTTCTATACTATAGAATCGTACCGATCTTTCGAGTCGGTAATTTCGCTGGATACGCCGCCGTGAACTCTTAACTCCAACATTTGGACTCCGCATTTACACGGATAGGATAGGAGTCGAAGGGGGATTCGTAGTTGGAAGGTGATTTTTCGGGCAAACGGTCGCCACGAGTGAGGAAATGGCGGCACGCTTGATCGAATCTTCTCCTTCTTCTTCTTTCTTCTTTCATCGGCGTATAATGCCGATGTTTGGACACACGGACGAAAAGGCTTGGACTTTCCCTTGGCTCGGGGACAAATAAACAGTCGTTTATCTCATTGGACCGCGAATAAGCCTGGTCGGCCCGGCTTTTGCCCTTTTTTCCCTATTTTTTTCGCTTGCAACCGTGCATCCCGTTGCGGATCTTGTTGCCTCCATTCTTAATCCAATATCCAAAGAAACGAGCCTTTAACTACGAATCCTCCGAGGAATCGTATTTGGTGGTTGGAAACGAAATTGACGATGGAATGGGAACCATCTTTGTCGTCTAGAGATTTCCCGTGAATTTTGTAAGAAGGTTCTCCTTCTTCTTCTTCTTCTTCTTTTTTTTTAAACTTGAAAGGGTTGGAAAATTTCTTCGCATCGCAAACGATTCAATCGTACAATTGGAACGAATGATATTTGATGCTTTGTATCGTTCAAATTGTAGTATAAAGCAAGAAACTTTGTTGTGTATATCGCTTCGAATGCAAGAAATGAAGGAATAATTCAGACAGAACAATTTATACTTATAAAAAGAAATACATTTTTACAAAAAATTCAATTTCTCTAAAAATATTTTATTTCATTTCTCGAAATATCGATAAATAAATTTTTAAACACGTCGACTCGTGTTTATTTGGTTTACACATACTCTACAAAATCTACCAAATGATACGACCAAGGATGATTCCCCAAAAGTATCTGAAAACCGTAGGATAACGGTTGTGAATAAAATGGAAAAAAAAAACCGTATTTACGAAGATGATTAATAGGAAGCCTTTTTCGTCGGTCGGTCAGGCGTTCTGTGTTTTACGTGAGCACGGCACACGCCACGAATCTTGGACACGCTTTCGAGGCACGCGCGCCATATGCTCTCTCCTCGATAACTGCGTGGCCACGATAATTTGCGAAACCACTCACGAAAAACGACTCGTCCTCCCATAATCTAATCCAGCCTACAGTTTGAACGGATCCAGAAGAACTGATACTCGATTACAACGAATCGGGTTTTGGAAACACGAGCTTCTTTTCTCTCTTTTTCCTTTTTTTTTTTTTTTCGAATTGATGGATGATACGTTACAACAATTGCGTGTCACCTGTTGGATAATTTCTTCTCTCTAGAAACTCAAATTTAAATATAAATAATTTAAATCTTGAATTTAATTCATTTGATCTATTCTATTTAATAAAATAAAGCTACGTCTCTCCTAACCTCAAAATAACCGTATCCCTCGAATAAATCCAACGTAGAATCGTATCACGTATTTCCAGACACCGACAATTGTCTAAAATTCTTTGCAATAAAATTAGAAAAAAGAAAAAAAAAAAGAAGAAGAAAGACGACCGCGAAAAACACGAAAAACCGAGGGAAAAAATCCAGTGGATTTCAAGAGTGGTCCGGTTGGATTCGAGAGAGAGAGAGAAAGAGAGAGAGAGAAAAAGAGGAATATGTAAAAAAGCATACGCGGAAGCTGTCAGACGTAATCAGCGTCAACGGTGAGCCTCGGTATTGGAAATTCCTCTTTTTCTTTTTTTTTTTTTTTTTTTTCCCTCCCCCTTTCCACCCGATAAAAACGCCGCCGGTTTTTCCAGGGAGGCGGCGGGGAAAAAGGGGGCGAAGGGTCGACACAGGGCGGTTCGATTCGAATCGGCGGCCGCGTTTCCACTTTTCTTCACTTCCTTGTTGCGGTTCGCACGCGGTAACGTTACGCTTGTATCGTGTTACTTTTCGAATCGCTACGGGGCTACATACAGGGTTACATAAAAAGGTTAGGAAAAGTTGGACAAAGTTCGCCGTTCTCTTCATCGACTCTCGGATGAAACGGATGGACGATCCGTATCACGGATTTTTAAGGAAGGATGGTCGGTCGGTCGGTCGGTCGGTCGGTGGAAAAACCGGGCCACCTGACGACACCAGTCCGTCGACCCTTCTCGCCTTACTTTGGAATTTTTCTCGAATCGAAGCAAACGCCGTTCCTTCTTTAACCGTTCGCAGAAACTCGAGCCACGCCGTGTGACGTAACAATGGCGATTGCTCCTTTTTCTTCTTCTTCTTCTCTTTTTTTTTTCTCCGTCTCTGGGGACAAAACTCCTTCCGCCCACAATACGTGCCGATCTCTTATCTCGATTAGGTATACGTATTCTCCCTTCGATCCTCGCCCATTATTCCTTGCGTAAAAGTTGCGTCGATGGGATAATTTGTGCCAGAAATGTTTTTTTTTTTTTTTTTAGTTTCTTTCCTCGAAACGCGACTTTGGACGGGTGATTTAAAATTATTTTTTAGACACGAAATTTGAATAAAAATTCCTTCGTATGAAAATAAAATGTTCGTTCGTATTTCGATTGATTTCTAAACGAGAGAAGAAGAGGATAAGGATTTCTTGTAAAGATCACAATGATCCCCGAGACGACTTCTCTCGTCACTTTTTCCAATCTTTCTCTTTTATTCCCAGCGGGTGTCTCGTCAAAATATCGTAAAGTCTTTGCTTTGGGGTTAAAAAAAAAAAAAAGAAGGAAAGAAAGAAAAGAAAAAACGATCCCCATAAAGTCATCATGGACCGTGGCTACCGTCCGAATCGGTGAAAAATTCAAGGTGGCTGCGTCGGGTCCAAGAAAAGGGTAGCAGTAAAAGTTTGAAAGAGACATTACGAGCTATCGGTTGTTGAAAGTTTCTTGCTTCGGGTTTCCGAATAAAATCATACGCGTTGCGACGTTCGTTCGAGGAAATTCATTCGAATCGAGAAATGGATAAGAAATGATACAAGCATTACGATTTTATTACAATTGAAATTCCATTAATCGAGCAATAAATTTCGACTGGCGTGAAAACCAGAGACGAACATTTCTGATATTTGATACCAAACCACCTTTTCCAAAATATCAGATCCATTTATCCATTCGTTTTCCCAAATAATTTTCAAACACAAACGCGACGAACGAAACGAGGAATTCGTATCGCAAATTTAGCCCGTCTCGAATTATTTAAATAACCACTCAAACGATAAACGGACACGACAGCTACCGCAATTTCATTCTTCTTAGAGACACTGTCCCGTGTCCGTTTACCCCGGTTTCCTTTTTTTCTCTTTTTTCTTTCTTTCTTTCCCCCCTCCCTCTCTCTCTTTTCGTGAAACCTAGCCCGCGCCCTTTGTCTAAAGCATTCGAGCGTGCTCTGCCTCGTGAAGGACGGAGAGGAAAAAAAGAGAAGAAGAAGAGGAAGAGGACGAGGAAGAAGAGAGAAGGAGCCTGGTCGTCGCTGGCGACCAACAAAAGGGCCAAGGGCAAGAAAAGGAAAATTTATGTACGTACCGTGGCGTAACAGCGCCATCTGCGTGGAATTTCTTCTGGCCCATCAGTTTTTCGGTTTTCCGAAAGATTTGGGTCAAGCGGACAGTTGCGAGAAACCCAGTCGCCCCTTTTCCCGGGCTTGGCCCGACCTAAGTTCGCCTAATGATCCCCGATTTCTCGGCGAGTTAAGACCCTTTCGAGAAACCCTCTACCGCGAATTCGCCATTAATGTATATAATTACGTCCATGCGTATCGATGCTTGGCCGATTCGAGATGACAAACAGCTTGGACAAATGAAACGAAGGAATAAGTATCGAAATATATATATTGCATACTCTTAGAATCTTGGAAAATTTGAATAAGGGTATATACGCTTTTCACGAGAACAGAATCGTCTCGAGAATCGGTTAGGTCAATGAAAATGACCTTAGAGAATTTTCGTATCCTAAAATAGAATAATTTTTTGCCGCGGATGCGAGAAATATTTACGAGAAAAACATAACGAATAAGTTAAATTGACGAGTATAGGTTTGAACAACCCTCTCTCTATTCTCCAACATTCATCTTCCATAGAAATTTCTCAAGGAATGAGACGTGAATCGGCGGCATTTATTCGTGGACACGTGGAAAATTTGCGTAAAACTACTATTTCGTTAAGAATTGACCAGGCCCGGAGAGAAGTAAGATGAAATGAGAGAAAGAGAGGAGGAGGACAGTTGGCCCATAACGACGATGGAACATTTATCTCGAGTGTCACTTCACCCAACTTTCACCGGCACAATGTCACTCCGTTCGTTCCTTGCCCTTTTTCCGCCCCCGTTCTTGTCCACGTCGAAGTGGTGGCCCTCCAAAATCGTCGTAATGGAGCTTCATTCAAGCGGTGTAGCAACATCGTTTGCATTTCTTGTTATTTATCTTCGTCGTTGGTACTCCCTTGAATGGGTGGGCCACTTCTCGGCCCTTTTGTCATAATAGATCCGCGATGATGTTACCGGGGATCAAAGTGATCACCAACTGTCGTCTACGCTTTGAACGAGAAGAATGGATATCACGCCGAATATATTATTTTTGTGAACGTGTTTACCTCTTCTTCTTTTTCTTCGATAAAAATATCTTATAATCGTATTTTCGATCAGTCGATAGATAATTGAATTTTTCTATGTACGCTTTTAACGTAAAGAGAGAGATCGAGAAACTTTTATGAAATTTTAAAATATCTTCCATTTCATTACTTATTAAATTAATTATTTAATGAATTAAGTATCTTACATTATGCATTTTTCATTGATTGGATTAGAATAGAATTTCTCGAGTATTTTTTAGTAGAAAGATAAAGTTTTTATGAATTTTAAATATATATATATCTTCATCTATTTCGTGATTCAATTACATAAATTTTTAAATTTAAAATTTCCAAATTTATTGCTCAGAATATAATATGCTTTACTATTATTATCCGTAACTATCTATTTTTATATATTGTATATTCGCATTAATATTATTTAAAATACTTTCTTGTAATCGATAAAAAAATAAGATGTAATATTTAATATCCGAGGAAATCTATCCATCTTTCGAGCTTTGTGGATCGAACATTTCAATTACCTCTGGTCACGGTGTCACTTTAAAGGAACGAATTATCTTCATCCAATGTCCGCCGGAAAGGATTGCGTTTTACGAAGCCGACGATCTCTGTGGAACGAATGCTTTAACGCGTAACTAACACGAAGCCATGTTGCTCGTGATGACTATATAGAGGGTTAACAATGCCATCCAGGTCGCTTCATGAACCTCCACCCATAAATAATTATTAAAAGCTGCGACTAAAGTTCCACTCCTTTCAGGAAAAAGGAAGAATTACGCTTTATTCATTATCGAGATGAATGTTCGAACATTCTTAGAAAGTCAATTTCTATTTTTCGTACGAAATTTATGTACATTATGAATTTTTTTACCATAATATATATCTTTTTCAAAAAGCATTATTAAAGTAATCATATTTTTTATCTTACAATATAAAATATTCTTTTTAAATTATATATTGAATACAAAGTTAATTAATCTCGTTATTTTTTTATGTTATTTTTTATATAATTTATCAATAAAATAATTTAAATAAAAATAATCCTAGATTACGAAGTACAATATTATAAATATAATATTGTTTATAAGAGGGATGATAGCTGAAACGAGGGATAGTATAGCTGCATTATCTAGCGGGGAAATTTTGAATTAAAAGCGATGAGAGAATTTTACCCATAGAATAAAATGACGAATAATTGCGAAACGATGAAATTCTTGTTGTTTTTTCCATTATTATTTTTGTCATTTCTAACTTTATCGATTATCACAAATTAAAATTATGATATTAGCAGTAGTTGGTATAGTTTTTCGTATAAAAAAAACTATTTTATCATTATTATGGACAGATGGAAAGTTGCTGCAATATCAATATGTTATCTGCAAATAATAAGTACGAATATTACAAAAGATATAATTAGTTTTTAAAAGTTTTACTAAAATTAATTTATAGCAATAAATCAAATTTATATAAAATATTTTAATTATTTAGATTAATATAAGTAAAATATAAACAACATGGTGCATAAATATGTGTATAAAATATTAACATAAAATATCAATAAAAAAGAAATCTTTTCTTACTGCTTATTTCTGCTTTTAAATAATATCTTTAGTATTCCAGAGATGGCGTTTATGATCAATTCTTTATCTTTTTCCAAATTTGAGGCTCTTGTTTCTTACATTCCTAGCTACTATTTATAAGAAGTTTATAAAATAAGCCAAATTAAAAAGACATAATAAATAATATTTTTTTATAAATAAATTTTATAACAAATCTCTTCATCTGTTTTATGATTTCTATTAATATCTAAAGTTGATAATAAAGGAAAATTCTTAGTTTCCTTTTTTATCATCATCTTCACATGTTGGATATTATAATCAAGTTTCCTACAATAGATGTCACTCTAGTACCATTTAACAATCTCGACATTTCATTTTTATATTAAATTGCAATATTTATACATCATAGAATATCTACGGATATAAGTTTCAACTATTTCATATTATTAAAATTTATTTTTTAAATTATTTTTTAAAAATAAAACAAATTACTTCAAATTACTTTTCTGTACACGAGTATTTTTTGTAAGTTTACGCACACTTTATTGTACCGTTAATCAAAAGAATAAGCTGAAAATAACCTTTTAAATAATCTTATTGCATAACAGCTATCTTTATTCGCTTTTAATCCTTAATCTTTACAAAGGATCTCCTCTCTTTCAAAATGATGCTCCATGCGGAACACGAATGCGAAATAGCTGAAGAAGAAAATGATATACTGTTTCTTCCCGGTAGAGGTATATTTCAAAGATTGAGAGACATTTTACGTCTCTCATTGTTACCCTCACGAAAGAATCCAGCTGCTTTTTATTTTTTACGAAGCAGTGCTGCCATAGTTCAAGAAAAACGTCGCCAATGGCGAAGTTTTCCGAATATCATTCATCCATTCAGCTTATTCAGGTACGCAATATAAGACAATATAAGATACATGTTATCATCATCATATCATTTCAATGATATCCATTTAGAAAAAATCGTACCTCTTGTCTTTTGACGTTTTATTAATTTTCAAATCGAAAATTTATAGAAATTAATTATTGCCAACAAGATTTCGAGATATTAATTTAATTGTAAATAGTATTCCTTTCATATTTAATAATCATATATTGTTATAAAATGTACAAAAACATAAATGCACACACACATATATATAACTTTCAATAATTGTTCGCGCATTCGGTCTATCTAACACGCGTATTATGCTTTGGATCGTTATTACAGGCACATTTGGGACATATCGATGATAATCATAATATCTCTTGTACTGATCATCATCCCCTATCAGGCTTCCATTGGAATAAGGGAAAAGAGAATAACTTCGATCATTATAAAGAACATCTTGTTGGTAATCTGTTGCTGCGACATAATAGTGAATCTTAGAACAGGGTAAATATCTTAATTAAAATGTATTTTAATTTTATAGCAAATTTTAACAATCGATCAATCGATTTTTTTTTTAATCTTTATCATTTAAGACCACCAATTATAATTAATCCTTAGTATACTAAAAACAATTTGAATCCTCGAGTGAGATAAGATTTTTTTTTTTTAAATCCACCGCAAAAATTAATCGTTTAAATAAAATTAACTCATTATCTTCACCCACCCAATCCAAAATGCCAAATTTATTCTTCAGGTACTTCGACAAAGACGTGCATTCCACGGAGTTGGATCCAAAGAAAATAGTCGATAATTATCTAAAGCGTGGCACATTTATCGTGGATTTCATCGGTTCCTTTCCAACCGATATCTTGTTTTTAGGCGCGCTAGAGTTAACAATAGCCCGGAAATGGACGTCCCTATTATGCATCTTCCGCATTTTCTCTCTCGCCAATTACATCGAGAAGATAACCTCCCTCTACAACATACCCCTAATCGTCAAACTGTTGTTCGTGTTAACATTCTGGTTGCTGCTGTTTTTCCACTGGCAAAGCTGTTTGCAATGGTTGATACCATTAATAAATAAATCGATATACGAGCTGAAACGTCCCGCCAACACATCGTGGATCGAGGTGGCAAACTTGTGGGACGTTTCCAGGAGTGAACAGTATCTGCGCAGTTTAAAACGTGCCATAACCACGTTTATGAGAGTCGGCCTGATTTACATACACCTGGACAACGCGGGTGAAGTTTATCTGATCATATTGATCCGTATATTGGGCATGATCGTGCCCTGGTTCATAGTGACGTGCGTGTTGAATTTCCTCCAAGGTGAGAACAGCTCCCGTTTGAGATACCAGGGCACCGTGGCCCAGTTGAAACACTTCATGAGGCACAAACAATTACCGTATCCCACCCAGAAACGGATCATCCAGTACTACGAGTTCCGTTTCCAGTATCGATTCTTCCGCGAGTCGGAAATAATAAACACGATATCGACCCAGATGCGCCACGAGATAAGGATGCACACGTGCCGGAAGCTTGTCGAGAACGTGACGTTCTTTAACAATTTGCCGTTGACGTTGCTCGGCCAAATCGTGGCCTTGTTGAAGTTCGAGATATTCTTGACCAACGACGTGATCGTGAGGGTGAATCAGCCCGGTGATTGTATGTACTTCATAGCCTCGGGCACGGTGGGGATTTACACGGACTCGGGCAAGGAGGTGTGCCATTTGGACGACGGGGCTCACTTCGGCGAGGTCGCGCTTATCATGCCCAACGAGCTCAGGGTGGCAAGCGTGGTGGCTGTTGAGATGTGCGAGTTGTACCGGTTGAATCGTGCCGACTTCATGAGAACGATACATCCGTACCCTATGCTGTGGGAGAGGATCAAGAAGATCGCGATCGAGAGGCACGAGAAAACGATGATACTCACTAAGTAATTGTGATTATTCTTTTGTAAGAGAAATAAATTTTCGTTATTACTATTTATTAGAACGAAAGATTGATTGGAATCGTGTTATCGCGTTATGGAAATAATTTCCTTGTTTTACTTAATATTGAACAGAGAGATAGAATTTATGGATTTTCGAACGGATTAGAATTTGTATCAGCGTGCTACATGTTAATGATAAGTTGCATAAGTTGTTTTTTATAATTTCCTCTTGTAATTTGATTAATTACTCGTGTATAGGGTATTGTTATTATTATTATATATGAAACTGGTGGATGTAAATCTCAATAAATCGTTCGATACGAAGTTCAAATACGACGATGTTAATTTTCTGAATCTTATCAAATCTTAATTTTCCTATGGCGATATTACGTGAAATTAAAATTATCATTTCACGAAGTCCATTTCGCGCATTTTTCTTTTCTACGAGATTAACGTCAGAATTATTAAACGGTTAAACAGTTATTTCCTTCTTTAATCTTTCTCTCGTCAAGCTTGCCAATGCCTCGAATCTGAATAATTTAACTTTCCTGAGAATCCTAGTTTCTAATTTGGACTTGTAGCACGGGCCGAAAAAGAAGCAACATGTCTCGTTATACGTCGAAATTATTACTCTTACTCTAAAGTCAAAAAATTCTAAAATAACAAGGACAATCCAATCCAAGGCAAAAGGACAATCACTTCGCTATCTAACGTTCCTTTCACTCCATTTTTCGTAAAATCTAAGCTATAATTAATATAGTATTACAGATTTAAAAAATTTTATTTTATTGTATAAAAATATATATTCAAATTATTAAAATATAGAAATAATGATTGAATTGATAAGAAAAAATATATTTTAAAAATGTGTTTAACCAAAAAACACGTCCTATAGAGTATAAATTTAGACCGATCTGCTCCATGAATTAATTTTTAACTAGCTCCATAAATTGTCTCTTAATTGAAGAATTGAACGAACGGATTAACGAACACAATTACACTGCCTCTAAATTATAAAATTTAAATTTCTGAGTTAAAGAGATCCTATGGAATTTTATTCAATCGTATCCGTTCAATTTAAATTATTGACATAAATAAATAAACAAATATTGTGATTAATTTTTAGCAGGATCGATAAATTTATTTTAAAAAAGCTTTATTTTGTATCACAATAAACATTCCAGCGAATCCACAACGGGGTGTAACTCTCTTTACACTTGTAAACTCGCCCGATATATCACGGGTCGATATATCGTTGCCATAATTCGAGGCCCCCACCCCTTCTCCCCCGGATGGAACCCCCGTTATATCATCGAGTCCGAGCGAATCGTTAATGAACGGCGGGGATAATGGCCGGGAAATTGTTAAAGGCGCATCGCGTCTCGAGCGAGCATCGAGCGATAACTGTTCCTCTCGGGGGCTTGGCATTAGCGCGGAAGATTTATTGGCGCAATTGCGACGATTTTTGCGCGGCGTAACAGTAGGCTAAGACCTCGCGGTCTTAGGGAGGGGAGTCGCAATTTTCAACGTGAGCGAGGCTGGAGGGGAGGGAGGGTCCGTTAGCTCGAACGAATATGGGGAGAAAAACGCGCGGTTCGATCCAGGATGGCCACTCGAATCTCGATCGATCGATTTGGAAAATAATAAAAAACGCGCGAGTGAGATAAAGAGGAGGATAAAGGAAGAAAATTTTTCTCATTTATAACGCTTGATAATTACGAAAATTTCGATATATTTGAAAAAAGATTTAGGGATTAATATTTTTTGTAAATTGTAATTGTATATATATATATGTGTATTTTTAAATTGATCAAGGGATTAAACGAAGCAGAGGATGGTTACCATCATTCCAAACGATAAATTTATCTTTGGCTGCGATTTTTCCGAGTTCAAGTTTAAGCTTCGTGTATTCTTATATCCCTCCGCTTGATCAACGCGACGCGCAAAAGTCAAGAACCACGCCCACCAACCGTTAATTCTAAATTCTCATGAAACGTATCCACGCTGGGCATTATCATTAAATGATCGACTATACATATATGTGTATATATATATGTATATACACTCATCGAGTTTACTTTTCTCGGATAAAGTACCGTACAATATTTTACACCGGTTTACCGATTATCGGATTTATAACCGCGTATAAAGTTAAATCGATGCGTGAGATACGCGTTGTTCGCGAGGCTGCGTATATCTGAATAACATTTCGCCTCGGAAAGATTGTTTCGATTGTAGGAGAAGGCGAATTTTTATTTACAAGTCACATTCCAGGACAATAGGCTCATTAACCAGCGGAGAACAAGTTCTGTTCAGGCGCGAGAACACGGACTGCCTATTACTTTGTCTTCCATCTTGGAAAATTTTCCGCGAAACGAGTGTTTTATATATAGCGCGTATAAAATTTTAATAAATACAAAAGATTCCAACGAGATTTTTCCCAATAACCTGATATCAAAAGATCAGTCCAACAGATTTCCACCGATCGCCGCCTCCTTCCTTTCTACTTTCCCCACTGCTTTCGACTCTTCTAAAAAAAGATTCTAAAAAAATTCTCCACAAATTAACATTCCTAAAAATAACATCACTTCAAATATTCAACCTTAAGTGTCCCTCTTATTTAGCTCGAAGCTACCAGTTATTCGAATCGGTTAACCTCATTCTCCGATTTTTCTCATCTCGAAGAGCGAAACAATGCTCGTCAACCACTCGAATCAAACACGTGACGCAATTAAACAGGATCAACGATCGTTTTAACTTGATTCACGATGAAGTCATTTCAGAGAGGACTCGTTCGACTAGATCCGGGCCCCGGTTATAAGCTTGATTGTCCGTCGCGTGTCCTCCGTGTATATTACATAGAGAATGCACCGGTCGCGAGGGAAGAAAACGGATCTGATTTACTTCACGATGCCCTCCCCCCTTTTCTCCAGCGCTTATCTGGCGAGATTCGCGCGTCGAGTTATCCACCGAGCGACCGACCGGTTCCCAACCTCGGCTATCTACGCGCTGCGATCCAACGATACCCGCAAGCCCGTTATTAATGAATACGGTTTTCACTGGGGGATCTGGTTCGTTTTGTTCCCTCGTCGCGTAGCGAGATTTCGTGGCGTGCCGTCGCCGGGAATCACCGCCCTCTTCGGCCCCTCTCAGCGCGCGGAAACTCGCCGATCAACATTTAAAATCGGTCATTGCGCAGACAAGGATTTGTAACCAATTAAGGTTAATATTTTGGAGAGATATCGTCGTGAAAGGATTCATTGATCGTTACGAAGGAGGACGCTTTAAAATAGTTTGTGGAGAATGGTTTGGAAATAAATTAATAAATTGAAAAAATTGTGGATCGTTGCGAGTAAAAAAGTGGCAGGAAAATCTTTTATGGAAATGGGACGTGATTGCGTTCATCGTTTGACAAATGATTGTTATTATTATTATACAGAATAGAAGGGATATCAAAATATTTGATGATCGAGTATGATTAAAGAAATGAATTCGAGAAGCAGAAGAATTAAATTTTTGTACACGTTTTTGTAACAAGATTATGGGATATATCATTAATAATAATGAAATATTTGTTTGCAGATGATCGAAGAATAATGGCGCGTAGAATGAGAACGAAAAATGAAATTCGCTTGTTTTTATTTACGTTGAATTATTAAATGTTATTTCGCGGCGGAAATGTCGCGCTCGAATGATCAGCCTGTTTACGACGTTCCACCTTTTTACGCGGACCATGTTTTCGATTTAATGCGCGGCGCTTGATCTCCTTTTTTCGATTTTTGTCGCTTGTTTGTTACAACGGTAAAATTGGCACGATGAAATGGGTCCGCGAGAGAGAACAGCGTTGGATAACTGTAAATTGTTACCGATGCATTCAATCCGGTTTTTATAGATTTCTTTTTTTTTTTTATACATTGTGTGTGATACGAAGTGTGTAATCACGAAGACGTATCACGTGGTTTTATCCATTTCAAAAATTGACAAAGGGATAATAACGTTCGATCGAACTGTCTTTAATTAAAATTGGATTCAAAAGACGACCATTTTTTAAAACGTAGAATCTTCGAATATCGCATTGTTTTATCCAAACTTTTGACCGTTCGTACAAAAGGCAAAGGAAGTAGAACTAGTGTCCTTCGTGAATATAACAAAAACTCGAGCTTACTTTGATGAAAAATTTTTTGCGGTTTGCTGAAACTAACTTTGTCTAAGACATTTTTAAAAAATCCAATGTTCATATTTGAAAAATGCTCCAAGCCTTAATTAGAGTTTTCAATTGTCCCGGTCAAGAACGAGCGAAGTGAAAGTGTCAAAGAAAACACGGAAACACTTTGGACATGAAAAAAAAAAAAATAAACTTGTTCCCTTCCCTTACTATTTGAATTAGAAACATATTATACAACAAAGCATTCGAAACATTTCAAAACATAATCGCACAAATGGAAACATTTTCCGATTCATTTTGATTTAATCCTCAGAGATTATTTACCTCGAGGATAGTTCCAAAATTACTCCAAGATCGTCGATAGATTTTCATTATAATAATAGAAATATATTATATAACTAGACTCGACAATTTCATCACAACGGAGTTCCACCATTCTAACAATCTGCAAACAATCAAATAACATTCGTAACCAAATTCCCTTTGACTAATCTTTTCCAACCTGCCTATCGTCGTATCAAACCCATACTATTCCTCTCCACGCTCGCGTGATCGCGGTTTAAAACCACTCTCCTCCCCTTATCCCTCGGTTCCATCTCGCGGAAAAACGCGAGCGCAAAAAGAGAGAGAAAGAGAGGGAGAAAAAAAGAAAAAACGGCGCGCACAAGCGGGGGAGGCCGATGGCGTCGCGATCGCGCAGAGAGGGCCGCCCATTCCGGGCGAAACAATGGTTTGTGCGCATGGACGCATGGGCAGAGTGTGGCGCACGGCCGATGACAATGAAACGCTTAGGAGGGCCTGGCCATTGTAATAGGTCGGCGATGCGCCTGCTTGGTAGAGAGCCCGGTCGGTGCCGTACGCGTCATCCCTACCTCCTCCTGCGAGCCTCCTCGCGAAATCCACGAGCGGAAAGAGGGACCAGCGCGAGCTCGTGGGAGCGCGATAGCGCGTGACGCTGGGGAGAGACGGAGAGGGAGAATTCCTATTGTTATCAGACCGCGTGAACTCGGAGCGAAAAGGAAAAGGAGAGAGAGAAAGAGAGAGAGAGAAAGAGAGGAGAGAGAGACCGATCGGCGGTGGAGAGGAGCGAAGGAAGATGGAGCGAGACAACGGAGGAGAGGAAGGGAGAGAGGGAGGGAGGGAGGGAAAGAGAGAGATCGTTGCGGGTATGGTTGTGTGGCCACACCCCGTGGAGCCAGCCAACGGGCTCTCCGCCGACCGACGACCCACCTGACCCCACAATGGCCAGATCCAAGCTCGGTGGATGCATTGTTCTTCCCTCCACGGCCACTTGAGCGAAAGGGGATGCTCGCTCGGCTGGATGGATGGATGCATCGGCTGGAACAGACGCGAGAGAGATAAACCGAGGGTGTATGAAGGGGATGGTGGCGCGCGTTTGTCCTCGACGGGTCGGAGGACGCGTTCTTCCGGCAGAATCCAGGAGGCACGTTAACGCGTTGGCAATTCGTATTCCTTCTTCCTTTTCCTTCCTGCTTACCACTTTCGTTCTATCCGTGTTTCGAGAGATTTCTTGGAATGCCGCGCGGAGGCGAGGAGATTCCGTGGAGATTGTGCTCGTCCAGTCTAGACCTGGGAAAACGTAAACTTTTAGGGATAGGAGGAAAGGAAAGGCGCGAGACGTAAGACGTTTCTTTTTTCTTTGTCGCAAGAGCAAAGAGATCGAAACGCTTCACCGTTCGATAGAATGCGGCTATGCAAGCTCGTGTCCACGGAAAGTGAAGTTGCTCCGGGGAGGAGGAAGTTTAGGCATTTCTCGGCCGAGTGTCCGGATCTTGGAAGTCTTCACGCAGCCTCCTCATAGACGGGAACGTGGAGCAGAGCTATAGCAACAAAACCCGGCGACGGCGACCCTAGCTACCTTCTCCTCCACGGTGGGTCGATACTCTGCGGGCCACCACCCTCCCACCTCCGTTCCTGTTCCGTACTCTCTTCCCGTGTACTCTTACCCTCCCTCTCACCCTCCCTCACCCCCGTCCTCCCGTTCCATCGCAGTAAGCGTGATCTCTCTTCGTTCTCCATCCTCTTCCCATTCCCACCCCTTCTCCTTTGCTTGGTCTCGCGTACCCATCTTCGCCTACCCCCTTCTCTCTCTCTCTCTCTCTTTCTCACTCACCCTCCCCGTTCCTCTTCCTACCCTCGTAACCTCCTCTTCTTCCACCTCTTCGTCTAATCATCCAACGTCTCCCCGCCGGTCACCACTTTTACCCTTCTCGCTGGCCCGCTCCATAGGTGTACCGGTTGATTGATCGTTTATCGATACGGGGAGAGAGAGACGGCCACGTCCTCCGCCTCCCCACCCTTTCAAGCATACGCATTACACATTTATAAGGGCGTTAAACACGAGCCACGGCATAGAGTGGTGCTGTACGACATACATCTATACACGTATAGTGTACACACATACACACGCATTATATATATATATATTTTCCCTCTACTACCCCGCGTAGTCCTTTAGCCCTGGTATACTATACATACCCCCTCAACCTCTTCCTCTTCCTCTTCCTCTTCCACTACAGACCACCACCCTCCCCCGCCCCGTCGTCCGTCTTGCCTCCCTTTCCCACCCTTTGAAACCAGCCGGCCGCCTAGCTAACGGAGCCCCCTGGATTGGTTTTCTATAGGAAAGGGCATGCTCGATTGGTGTCGGTGTGTTTGTAAGCGCGCCGGGCAACATCAATGTTTCGACTCGGGCTCGTCCGCCCCCATTATTTCACCCCCGGCCGCGGAACCACTACCACCCTGCCTGCTGCCTGCCCATACATACCAACCCCCTACTTCGCGTCTCTCGTTCGTTCGTTCCTTCGTTCCTCTCTGTATCTGTCTCTCGTTCCATCCTGCCCCCTCCTCGTCCCCCTTTCTCCATCCTTTCCCCGTATAATACCGTGCGCGGCGCAGTCTCTGTCTAACTTTCACCCCGTGCGCTTCGCCACTTCCTTTCTCTATCGATCCCGAAACGATACGATCGGTCTGTCGCTATCATCGCGCGCTCGTAAACTTTCTCCTCGACGCGCCCTCGCGCATACGCACGTATACACGTTATCCTGTGTGGGTACGAGCGATACTTATCGATATGGGCTTCCGTTTACCGTTGACTACATACGTAACTTAACCGGCGGCCCCGTGCACTTCCGAAACTACTGTATCAATTTTTAACTGCGAGCCGGATTTATCGAGGCTTATATTCCGTTTGCCGGGCGGCCGCGATGTCTATTGGATCTTGGGGATATTTTCAACCACCATTTCCACCTTTCTTCCGTATTCCGGGGCTTTTCGCTCCCCTTCTCTCCGCCCTTGTTTTTTTTCTTGTTTGATGTCTTTTTCGAGTAGTAGTAGTAGTGGTAGTAATTCTGCGTTACGGGCGTAATTGGATCGATATTGGGTGAACGAGCACAAAGGATTAATTATAATTGGATGATAATTTACACGTGTGCTTTTCTGAATAATATTTGTTGGAAATTGGTTATAATGCGAGTAATTAATTCGGAGATATTTTTAACCATTTGGGCGAATTAAAATGTGGAAAAAAGGAAGCACTCGTGAAAGAGCGAATTAAACGTTTGAGGAATGTTATGTAAATGTTGGGATAGTAATGATCTTTTATTAACAAATAGGGGGTCAGACTGAAAATGTACCATCGACGGTAATATTTGAAAAGAGAGCGTTGAAAATAAAAGGAACAGTAGGAGAAATGATGTTTCAAATGGAAGTAAGATGCTCGATTATTTGTTACTCGATACGAACGAGGAAAGCAAGAAAAATTGGTTTTCTATGTAAGAATCAGGATAGGTGGAAATACGAATAGAATGTATAATTATTATGATGAAAAATCAAGAAACCTCTATCCCTCTCTATCCCTGCCATTTCATTTCCCTATTAAACCATTCTCAACCACACTACACATTACCGCCCTCTCGTTCATTCGTTCCCTCTCCAATCCAATCTCCCCCAAACACGTTACTCGACCTAATCCTTGACAATTATCATCGACAAACAGTAATGCTTCATCGATCCATTAAAAAAGGTGATATTTTATCCGATCTTGCTCAATTTCTTAAACGACTCTTATTTTCTCATCATATTTCTTTCCTTCACGCGTTAAATTAAATAACGGGCGCGTAATTATCAGGCTCAGGATTCGAATTAATCCTGAATTTATATCCTTTATAACGTTAGTTATAATCGAAACGCAATATCAATATTAGGACAATGACGTATCGACAAAATAAATACGGAAATAATTCGAATTATTGAGAAAATCCGAAAAATTTATTTGAGGTAAACAAATTGTTGATATAATTACTTTTGAAAATTCATTTCAAGATCAGACATTGTCGAACGGCTGGCAGAAAGGAATCGTAGCTACCCCTATCGAATCTCGGCTCCCAACCGTGATGCGGCATCACGGTGTTGACCGTCCGTCACACATGCCCGATCTCGAATGACGACGTTTATAAGGTAGTGTCAACAACGGTGGGTAATGATGTGCGGCCCCCACGGCCGGCCAGCATAGGAGGCTGACAGCGGGTGGTCGGGCACCCGCAACGTATCATCTCGTCACGCTACATTGAGCGTCATTGTCCGAACTAAAGTCGCCGTTTATCGCTCAACGGGTGACGGACTGAGAAAATCGACCGAAGGTTTCGACCTCTTTTCCTTTTCTTTTTTCTCTTTTCTCCACTCTTCTTCTTCTTCCTCTTTTATTCGACCGGGTAGAAATTGCGGAAGGGAATAAGAGGAGAGTTATGGCGCGAGAATTCTTCATTTCGAGAATTTGTTGATTCGAAGTGCGAAAGGTTTTCAGTAAATTTCTTCTCCTCCTTTTCCTTTTTCTTTATTATTCGATCGAGCAAAGCAATTGCGGAAGGGAGAAGCCATAGGAAGTAGAATAGGAAAAGAGTTATATCGGGTAATAGTAGTAGTGGCGGAGGTTCTTCGTTTTGAAAATCTGTCGATTCGAAGTGCGAGAAATTTTCCGCGTCGTTTTCTTCTATTTCTTCTATTCGCTCGGACAAAAAAAGAAAAGAAAGAAGGGAAGAGGAAGAAAAAGAAAGAAAAAGGAACGGCTAGAAAGCGAAGAAAATTATCCATTTTGAGAATTTGTCGATTCAAAGTACGAGAGATTTTCTGCGTTTAATGCCGAGTACAAGTGGAACTAATGGAAAAGGTTGAAGCAATTACCGAGCAAATCAGCACCTGGGAGTGATAGAAATTAATCATGCAATCAGCAGACAAGGAAAACGGTTCACGCTAATTCCCCTGAACGATGGGTAATTGAAAAGGTTTTATGCGGAATTCGTCAGTGGATTCTGTTGTAATAGAGATGAGAACGATGGATGGGAACAGGAGAATAGGATTGTTTGATATAGAATTTTGAAGTGGCTCCGAGTTGATTCTTCCACGAGATTTAATTCTCGTTGTTTGAGAAGATCAAATTTTATTCGAAATCAATTTTTTTTTTTCGAAAAACACACTTTCCGTAGACAAATTATTCTTTTCAATTTCAATTCGCAAATATCAGCGCAACGCTGAGAAATTAAACTGTCTCTCTTCAAAGCGCCCCCATTCGTAACAACGGTTTAAGAGCATCCACAGTTACCTACGCGTAATACGTCGAAATCAACATCGACTACTCGGTAGACAAACGTCGTTTGTATCTGGGGACGCGGCGCCCCAAGCCGTGCCAATTGATCTGCATAATTCGAACCGGGTCCCTCCTTTTACAGCAACCACCCTCCGCGCTAACGAGACCGCCCCGTCACAGGGACGGATTTCTGCAATTCACCTTCCGCCCGTGCCGCGCAGTCAACACTCGATTATCTTTCGCGGCTGTTAAAGCATTCACTGCAACTGGTGGGTAAAACGGAAGATATGACCGAGGCATGATTTGCAAGAGGGGGGAAGCCGCTTTAAACGGGGCGTCCTCCCCTTGGTGGTCCGTGTAAAAGAAGCGTGTAGAGGCTGGGCACAAAAGGGATCGGTTATTAATCTATGTCAAAGTTTTCATGGATCGCGTTCACTGGCTTCCGTCCGCCATTCGACCTCTCCAGCTTTTTTCCCGCTCGCGTAAGCGCAGATTATAATGGGGTCAAATACGAATAATTCGTTGGCTGGTACGCGTTAATGAAGTGCCCCTCTGTTGGAAACGTCATAATCGAGCCTGTTGAATGAATGAATATTATCGCGACTCGACGGTCAACCATTTCCTTTTTCTCTCTTTCCCTCTTATTTTTGCTTCTTTTTTTTTTTTGCTTCCCGCTTCCGAGCTGGAAAAAAATCATCTAATTAAAATTGTGTACCGAGTTCCACGCGATAACGAGGCAGTTTGTATAATAGCGCGAATTCTTTTTTTTAAACCACGAATTTTGCGGTTACCGTAAATGACGCGATATCCGAGATGGTACGTTTGTGAAGATATATTACACGTTTTGTGCGTTATATAGAATAAGGTCACGTTCGAGGAGAAGTAGTTAATTTAGTCGTGCGAGAAAACTGTGAACAGTCACGGGATAATTGGATCGACATCGTGATTCGTATAAATTTACAAAACCTTTTTTTTTAGGTCGAGATTATAACGTGTAGAATATTTTATAATTACCGGTGGAAATTTGTTAAATGTTTTGATGGAATATTATGATGTGTTAATCCAATGTGGTATTAATGTCCTGATTTTTTGGTTGGAGTCACATTTGTGTACTAATTCCACCGAGTGTTACTACGACTGGAAAATCTTTTGATTAAAAATATTTAAAATAAATATACAAATATAAATAGTTATACGTGACTATACCGAATTGTTAATTATCGAATTCTTGCGATTAATTTTGAATTGTAACGAAACTATGTAAAATCGCATCGTCAATTATCGAATTTATGTAATATAAATGATACTGTATTTGTCACTAACGCATTTAATTTTCACGTTTATTTTCTCGTTTTTTCGAAGAAGTCATCAATCATAATTTCGAATCCTTTTCAAATTATCGATTCATAACGCAACATTATATTGGCAATATATTATCCAAACCAAATACTCTTCCATTTCATTCTTACAATTTCCATTTTCCAAGTTAAAGCGAAGTAGCAATTAAAACGCAAATGCTCTTTGAGTACATCTCAGAAACTCTCTGGACCCGTCATTTGCCAAGATTAAGTCATAGATTACCATCGATCGGCAATGGAATGCCTATCGACCGTGGAATCGTAAATGAAGTCATTTAATCGATGTATGTGCGCCACGGATGGAATGAGAAAAACCGCGTGATCGACGAGACAACTATCTTCGATTCTGATTACTTTCATCTCACGTAGAGATCGTTTCATTGGGAGCGCGCGACAGAAATTACCCGTGTCGCGGTGATTTTCGTTCTGAATGTTCGTACTCGTATATAAAGGAGGAAGGGAACGTCGAGAACGAGGGCACGAGCATTCGCGAAAATTCATAAACAGACTTTCTCCCCACCTTCCTTTTTCCCCCTCCAACTCTCCCTTCCTTTCTAGTTCCTTTTCTTCCCGTCATAATGAACGTTGACGGATAACCGACCGAGCTCTTTAGAAACTATGACTTGCAGTACCGTAACGCCCTCTGAACAAGTGTAATTCGCCATTACAAATGGCCGAAGTTACGAAGAACTTTCTCTTTCCCCGTCTCTTTCTCTTCGTTCATTTAGTTCATTATCGACTTCTTCGAAAGGACTTCTTGCCTGCTCGGGATACGAGATCTGTTGCGACGGTTACGGAGAATTCCTTGGGCGAAGCTGCTTGTTTCGGGTCAAGAGATGACGTTTCAAGGAAATCGTGGTGTGTTCGATTGTCGACGGAAACACGGTAATTTCTTGAAGGCTTGGAAAAATGTATTCTGTATATGGCGGATGCTTATGTGTGCATGTGTGTGCGTGTATGCATGCTTGTTACTCGAGGATCATTATTCAGTTGAAGTTGAATGGTTCGTGGTAAGAGGATTACGCTAAGGAGATAGCTCGGTGTTGGACATGTTTGAGTTTTGGCGGTAAGTTTGAGGAGATTACATCGTTCCAACTTTCTTTATTGTATATACTCGGATGATTTTTAAATAGAGCGTAATTTTAAAAGGCTTAAACGACCAAATGATAACCAAATGATAAATTGCATAAATAGTTTAGATGAATGTTGATATAACTGTTGTGTCATCACAAAATTATAATAATGGACAATTTCAAAAAAAATTACGCATAAAGTTTTCTAACGTTACAATTAAAACTTTATTATTGTTGTTCTATTCAATACGATACCTAACCTAACTTTTTTAATATCTCTTTTAACCTCTTTCACGCAATACCAATAATCAAATATTTTATATATTAGAATATTTTGGACATTCCAAAAGAGAGACGAATTCCAGCTGAATATTGGAGTAGATGGTCAATTGCTTTCGGTTTATCTTTCGTTAGACACGCGTGCGCGTACGCTTTTTCTTTCGCCGCGATTGCACGAATGCTCGAGCGTGTTCCCATAACTCCTTTCGACGGTTGTTCGCTTTATATCGTGCGACTTTATTCCGCGAGCATGCACCACCACAGTACATCATCCTGTACGAATTCGTGGCAGCGACTGCTGTGCCAATAACGATGCCCGAGGTGAAAAGAAGAGTCAAAACCGAATCGTTGCGGAACTCCACTGTCTCTTCATTGCTTGGATACACGAAATCCGGTGTTCTCCATTATTCGTAAGTAATAATAATGAATTTTAATAATTTTAACGGATAAGTCAACGTACAATTTTCAGTTCGTCGATTCTGGAATGAATCTTATAAAAGTGACACGTTCGTAATTGGAAACTGTTTCAAAAGTTGCACGCGTATGATTAAAACGATCAATGCTTCCGGCATGACGTAATAATTAACGTGTAAATTCAATTATCAATGACACCTGTCCGTTTTGTACCGTAGATCATGACCGGATAATTTGATGAACTTTAAAAGGGGACGTTTAAGAGTCTGTCTGTTCTTGTGCCACAAAAGCCTGTTTGACTGGAGGCGATACGACATGCAACTTTGTTCAGATGCGGCTTCGGTCTTATCCGGGCAAACCTGTTTCCAGGCAGGCGCAAAATTTACTTTTTGATGTATATTTTAAGTACGGGTTTAATATCCTTATTACCGTTCAGATTTTAAACGCATTTGGTCGCTTTCTTCTTGTCACAAGTGACATTTTTTTAATTCAATATTCGAATCTTGTTCGAAATGTTTATCGTCACATAATAACTTCGATTCAAGTATTTATTTACTTCGTGAATTTAATTATTCATTATGTACATTATTTCTTTAGCATATTTATTTTATTATGATCATGTAAATTTATAAATATTTTGAAAAAAATGATAGTCATAGTTATTAATTCTTTTTTCAAAAAGTTCATAAATTATACTCCTTTTAAAGTTTATTACCAACGACACTATCGATAAAAATATCGCGGTATTTAAAATAATACGTTCACAATAACAGGCCTCTTTAATTCAAAATTAATGTCCATTATAATTCTCTACGTTCCATTACGCAAATAGCAATCAACAGTTATATGCGCGCGCACATTCTCGCCGTATGCGTGCCTACCATTTCTGCCAACTGAAAAAATTCCCCTATTCTATCGAATAATTTTCTCCACGCATTTCCAACATGTAACTCCTTCGAGTATCGACTTTCGCACGTAATGGCGCGTAGCGAGGTTAATCACACGACTCCAAACACCGGCCAACAAATTCGGCTCTTTACAATGCACGTGTTGACCCTAGCCAGAGATATCACGCGGAAGTTCATTCGTTTTCTCGCGTCGTCTACCCGTGAATTTACCACACGGAACACGGTACAATCGAACGATAGATAGGAAAGGTCGTCGACACACGCACCCAAGCTTCCTCGTCGATTCCTATTTTATGTTGAATAGCGTGTACTTATGGAGCCTTGGTTAGGTTAGGGGCAATGGCAGTCACGGACGAGAGTATCCAATAAGTATATACATCGTTCGTGCTTCAAGCTAATCGGGTGATTCCTCAGAATCGATCGTGTATTGAGTAACGAAACATTTGTGTTCTACGATATAGTTATTATTAGATAGGTTAGGAGAATCGTTTTAGATGAATGACTGGTTTCATCGTGCGTACATGGTGTCCTGCGACGTGTAGCGTGTATTATCGTATAGGTTATGTTTCTTCGTGAAAAAATAAGTGGAAGGATAAGAGCAGTTTTTGAACATGGCTTTGTTTTTAAAATGAATCATTTTTAAAATGTAGTGTACACGTAGGTAGTAGCGTGCATTTAACTTTCATATCGATAAATCAATGATAGTTCGTATCGATAAGAAACCAGTAGGTAATAAGTAAACTGCAACATAAATCACGTTTACGAACGTATCCGCGAATAGAAAGAGATACGTAAATTAATACAACTTATTAAGTTATTATGTATTTAACGTGCACCTGGTACATTTTCAAAGTTGATTTTTTTCGAAGATGAAGACATATTTAAAAATGTTCATACTTTATATTTCATTACGGAAGATCACTTTGTGCTACATAATATGGACTATACTTTACGAACTACCCTGTATAGCAACGTGCAAGAATCTGTAGTTGGATGAATCTTTCGCTACATTCTTCATGCGTTAATTCAATAATTTTTTAAATTTAAACGGTAGACGTTATTTTCATTGATGATATCATCTTTTTTCCGCGCGATATGACTTCGTACATTGATTAAGGTCTATTTTGAATCGAATTAAGACTTTTACACGCTACTGTAGAACATACAGTAGAAAGTAATTGAAGTTTCTGGGCTGCATAACTGGGGTGGATAACTCGATCTGATCGTAAAACTTAATGCGTAATCGATTCCTTTTTGTTTTAATGTAGAAAGCAATGTTTTTGGTTAGAAACAAAGATCATTAAATTAGCCCATGATGGTTATTGTCGAATTAAATTCACAGTATACAAAAGTGTTGATGTTATAAAATAAATAATTGATATCGTAAAATGTACTATATATACCAGTTATAAATATATTTTATACGTTAAATCGTAATAGTTTAATGAACGAAGAAAGAAAGAATGAAATTAATTTTAGTAAATAATAATAAACTCCTATATGATCACTATAATGTTCCGCGTTGTAAGCAGATAACATAATCGTTAAACGATATTGTGCTTCTGGAATTAAACCATTTATAGTGTGTTTTATCTCTTTTATTTTGAGAATCTTTGAAATTGGTATATCACTTTCTTCCTTATTTTCTTTCTTGTATATATCGATACATGCATTGTGAATTCCTTGCTAACTCGTAACCCTATTTTTAACAATGGCTTCTACATTCTTCAACATTTAAAAATAAGATATTATATCAATTATATTAAATTAATTACAAAATATAAAGCAAAACATACATAATAAATAATTTAATTACATAGTATGTAGTATTATAATTAGTTTAAGTTTAATTTTCGCACGGAATACATGGATCCAAAATTATACTCGAGTATCGAGAGAGAGAGAGGTTCTCGTGGCCTCGCATCAACCCCCGCTGAGGGTCGTAGTGTTAAAGCAGTAGCGTGACTCCGCTCGGCCATCCCCTCTGCTCGATTGCCAGGGACAAACAAAAGCGTCTTGCGGTCTAGCAGCCAGGTTCCGTGACGATGCGGCACAACCGCGAGACCACAGGACCACCCGATGTGCCGGGCATCCGAATTAATTATTTGTTTTAATATAAGATCCGCGGGGTGTGATTTAGTTGGCCGCCACGGGGCCAAGCGGACGGGTTGCGGGCATAAACAAGCCGGTCTGCAAGTTAAAACCGGCGAACAAAGTGCATGCCGATCGTCTCTTGCTCTGAAACGAGTCACTGGCCTCTAAAACGAGCGCAAGGTGATCGGGGTGCGAGAGGTTTAATGGTCCGAATATGGAATTATGGATCGAACCAAGATAAAGCTGGTGTGGAAGCCAACGGATAGGGTTTGATACGGTAATATTGGCGATCGTCGAGTTGAAATAAGAAATTTAATTTTAGATTCTCATCTAATTTTATATATGTATGTATCTTTGTCTTCGATTGCGTTTACGCTTGTTCGACGAGAAATGTGCGAATAACACAGTCCCGTCATCTTCGATTTCATGTAGGATCCATCCGGCATGGATGAAAATATTGAAAATGGAAATCTTGGAAAATGTTTTGAAGATATTTTCAAGATTTCAAGTTTGATTTTATATCTTAGAATATCTTGTTTCTAAGAATATTGATTGATGATAAATTATGGTACTGTAATAAATTATATTTTCTTTTCTAACGGTAAAATTTTTTGATATTCGACGTGTAATTAACTCCTACATTTTTTGTGTGATATCTTTCTCTCTCTCTCAAGAACATGTTCAAGTATTTATACTTTATTATTAGTAAAATAATTTTTCTTTTATTATTTTTAATGATTGAATACGTTAAAAGAGACACTCATTTGCATATCTGGAATTTTATCCTGCTCTTTTTATCGAGATGTTGCAAAGGATTAATTTATGTAGAAAGTAGGAAGGTAAAAAGATATATTCCTTTAAATCATTCAACTGTTTCCTCTGCTATCTTTTTTTTTTTTTTTTTTTTTGTTTTCTTTATAAAGCACAAGGAAGAGACATAACTTGTTCCAGTTGCGTGACTTGTCCTGTGCGTTAAACTCGTTAGTAAAACTGTCTATGTAGCACACCTGTATCAAGAAATATTTGATGTCGGGATAAAAGATTTATTTCGAACCACCGATGACTGAAATTAGGACTTACTATAAAACCTGTCTGTCTGGATTTATCATGCAAAACTCAATAATAAACTTTAAAGCCTTGTTATTCAAATATAGTTACCTTTCTTTCTTTTATAAAAATAAAATTCAATATTTTTCGTAAAAAAATTTTCCTTTTAAAAAAAGCATTCAGATTCTTCTATCTCTGCTCTTTTCATCAGCAAAAAAACCAATTTTTTAGATGTTTTTTTTAATTTTTTTTTTTTAATATTGCAATTTAAAAAAATTCCAAATGAAAAAGTATAATATAATAAATAATATCGAAGTCAAAGTTCAAACATTATGATTTCGTGATATCGTAAATCTATTTTATAAACTCCACATAATTTTACCCTTAAATCAAATATTATTCGTTTACATAACCTCAACCGAATGCTCAGCCCTCGGATAGAATCGTTATCCAAGAAGATCAGGCAGAGCTTTCTATCGCTCGATTCAAAAGCCAACGATGATGGTCGTCGACAATTACGAGTCAATTAATTAATTACGACGGACACACCGCCGGTTGATCGTACGCGAATATATTCCCGGGTCCAACTAGTCAAGACCATTAAGCGCGTTTATACTGAAAGCGTATAAATTCCACCCTATCGGACGATCGACGCTGAAATCGAGCATAAATAAACGGCAAACTGCCTCACCAGCTGTCCGGCACGACGCGTTAAAAGGCGCTCGTAAATCTCCCACGTAGCTGTCAATAATGTAATTAGCATAAGAAACGTGGACTCTTATCCGCGGACACGATACTCGCTAATACTTATTGGCATTTTTATATTAATGAATATTAATCGTTCTTATATGCGTGCGATCTGATTGCGATATCGCATCTCGATCACTTTTACAATATGATGTAAATCTTCGTTCTGACGGCGGAATTGTTTTCACATTTGAAAAGCGAAAGGAGAAGATTAGAGATTTATTAAGAAGATGGAGATTTTAAATGTGAGTTGAGTTTCCAAATTTGTCGAAATAGTTATTAAATAGGATTTTCGAATTTTTATTTATGCGATTGTTACTTTTGATAATTGTTTCAATGTTTTCATGAATGTAATGTATGTTATAGCATACGCCTCACGTTGATTAATATTACTGTAATAATAAAACAATTTAAAATACTTCATTTTGTATAAATATTTCTATTTTAATAATAAACAAATGCTAATTATATCTTGTAAAATCATTAAAAGTATCCTCACTTATTTTTGTCTTTCATCTTTTGATGAGAATAAATTTTTATGAAAATGAGAGATAAATACTACTTACCGTATAAGGTATCGATATCCTTGTCGAGAAACAACAGAAAAAGGAGGAGGGCCTAAAATCAGAATCGACCTCGGGTTGGGAAGCTCGTTAATGGAGGAAAGGTCGCGTGTAGAGGAGAGTAACGTTTAGAGCTATTGGCCAGCATCAGGAGGTCGGCAGCCCACTAATCACCGCTAATGTTAATATTATGCAGCGACCACAATGCTCTACGTGGAACCTCGATAAACCACAGGCGGATCTCGTCGAGATGCATGCATTGCTCGCATGCGAGCCCCTTGTTCAAGCCATGGTATATCCGTGATTCTTCTTCCTCTCATTCGGCCGTAACACGATGGACTTGAATCATTCGACGCTTCCGTGTTTCAGTCAGCTGAAAGAGTTTTTGTTTTCAGTTAATAATTGCGAGTTGCATAGAGATGTAATTTCGTTTTGACTGATTTTAAAATGGTAATTACTTAACTTTATGTGTTATCTTACTTTGAACAAGGAGATTAAAAATTTATCTTAACCAACAATAAAAGAAGAAACATTTATTTTTGTCACACTAATAAATCTTGAACTGTAAGAGAATAATGATGGTTTTCTTTGTAATATTTCTGCTTAATGTTTGAATAACTTTGAATAACGAATAAGAGGATTAAAAATTTATCTTTATAAACATTCAAAGAAGAAACGTTTATTTTTGTTATATTTATATCTTCTTGATTATAAAAGAATAATAGGATGAAATTATTTTGTATACTTTGATTTTTGTAACGTTGATATTTCTTTCCGAGATAAATCACTACAAAATAATTCTACAATCAAACTTTCTGTCATCAAATCTTACCAACATAATGCTCATTCTCATCATACCTTTGTAACTTTCCATCAAGTTTCGCATGTACACTACCAACTCGAACTCTATTACATCTTCGTCTCGTTATGCGCGGGAAGAATAGAGGAAATCATGGCTTCCGTTTGTACGTTGAAGCTCGGTTCATAGATCAGCTTGCGGTTTCTATAATTTCAGAGATTGAACGCCGCTTATACGCACCCGCATCCACGAAATCGCACTGCTCTTGCAGAGAAGGGGGAAATTAATACCCAGGTGAAATTACCATTTATTTCCACGTCCCCGGCAATCAGGGAATACGCGGCTAAATGTTAATGGATGACCACTGACAGCAAATTGAATACACGCATCGATTTCAAGGCGATACCCTGCGTGTATACCACAACGCGCCACTTGATCAACCGTTGACCTATCAACTCGTTCGTTCGTAGCGACATCGCCCGGACAGGAGATAGAATACACATTTCAAAGGAGACTCGTGGGACATCGTATTGCCACGGGTGGCCAATTAGAAATGCGCCAATAGCCGTGGTTGCGTTAGTATGCGTGTGTGTCGCCGTTCATTGACAAGGAGTGCGGGTTTTATTCGTTCGATGAAGTATCGCGAATGGTCACGCGATTACCATCTAAAAGGTAATAATAGCGTGCTGCCCGTCACACGTAATCGTGCAAACGTATAATGTTAATTACGCAGTACAGGAGATTAATTCGATTCGCGGCTGCCTTTTTCAGTGTGGGAAACAGCAGGCGGAGTGTAATGGCTGCGCGAAGATGTATTTGCATCCTTCGTTAAAGATTATCCTGATTGCTTGTTACAATTTTAATATGTCTTTTTTGGAATCGTATTTGCGGGAAAAGAAAATACAAATTGGAATATTTGGATATTCAAGATGGATAATCTGCAGGTAAGTCAAAAATAAAATATTTGGATATTTGAGGTTAGGTTGAGTTAGTTTACTTTTAGGATATTGTATAAAGGATTTTCTTTAAAAATAGTATGTATTTGTATTTGAATTATTATTTCTGACAGATCCAATAGAAATAGATCATATTTAGGATATATCTGTAAATATCAATAATCTTAGAAAGAAAGTTGTTTCTGCATTGTTTCTTTCCAGGCCTACTACAGTAATTGATCATTTTGTTTTTATTTATGTTGTAATTATTGTTGTAAATTATTTGGCAGATTGAATAATTGAAAATTTTTGACTCACAAGGCACCTAAAGTATATTATTTGGATATTTAAGAGAGTAACTTGTTTAGTAATTTGCTTAGTTTTATAAACTATTCTGTAAAACTAAAATTTTCCTAGAAAGAATATAATTCTGATTTTTTGCTTTTGGTAATATCAATGTAAAAATAAACAATCATATTTAGCACAATATTATACCAAATATCATATAATTTTGTAAATATTATCAATTGTTTTTGTATTGTTCTTTTTCAAATCTACAGTATAATAATTGATAATTTTGTGTTCATTTATTGTACTCATATTGTAATTATTGTTCCAAATTATTAATTACACTAACAATTTCTTATCTTATAAAGTATTTTTAATAAAAAATGTACATGAATATTTACTTTATTTTTAATATATAAAGCAATAATTTTCTTTGAAAGAATGTAAATTTGATTTATTATTTCTGATATATAGATTCATTACAAAAATAGACAATATTTAAGCAATATTTAGCCAAATATATCTAATCTAATATAATCTAAATATCACTAAACAAAAGAAGAAAATACTTTCCTTATAGTTGTCTCTGTATTGCCCCTTTTCAGCATTATAATAATTTATTATTTCATATTTGCAAGATTTAATAATTTTTTGTGAAAATCCTGTTCTCATCTACAATTTTTTCTTCAATTCAATCTTCTGATTGAATATACCACCAATTTGTCGTCTTTCTAAAACATCCAATCAACATCCACTGTTATTTTCTATAGATGTGTGTCTGAATCTGTCAACAAAGAATATCAAAGAGACAGCTATCAACTAGTACAACCGAATACAATTAGTCATTTGTAATCACACGACACGCTTCAAAAACATGTTCGCATAATACCACAATATACTCGCGTTCCTCTTATACGCAGGAATTACGTTTCACAATACTCTCTCGAGTTAAACTGTCGGTTGCGACACATCCTCGTCTGAAATATATTCTCTGTAATATTAATTTACCCGTACGTATCGTAGCGGATACCTACCGAAACAAGAACGAGTAGCAGTTCTGTTGCAATGGAGAAGATAAATTGAGACTCGCGAAAAGATTTAAACTTATACCGTTCCAAGATAGTATTGTGATGTGTAATAAGAAGTTTGACATCAAAAGGAAATTGCAAAGGATCTTACAAACGTCATTATCGCACTTCAACTCTTGTTTGTTTGTTGGATACCTGTTTTGTGTATACCTGAACACATGTGTCAGAGAATGTCTGAAAGAGATCTCTTCGTCTACGTGAATAATTTCTTCTGGTATCTAAGAATGTTCTTCACGTTGATACATCATGGAATTCTATTTGAAAACACAATTATTGAATTTCGTTGATTGGCAATAATGTATTATGCATGTTTGGTATTCAAATTTAAATTTTTTAAAAATTCTTCCAATATCATTTCTTTTCGTGATTAGTTTGTGCAAGTCTTAAGAAGTAAATTAATAATTTCAGTTTTTTTTTTCATAAAAATGTTATTGAAGTGAATGCATTCAGTCATTTTCTTAATTAATAAATATTTAATATGGCGTAAGGATGAAATATCATTAATGAGACTGTGAACAGTTTCTTTGATAAATATCTTTAAAAAACATTATATTTTACTTCATGATATAACATCGTGATATTAACTTATGCTGAAAACAAAAAAATGATTCGTGAGAATGGAATTTTAAATATTTTTTCACTTTTTTAACAACATTAGAAAACACGATAAGTTGTATATGATGGCAAAGGAGTTTTATATATGTATATTTTTTATTGTTTACTAAATTGCACTAAAAAAATTATAAATAACGATCATTGTGAAATTTATTCACGTGGTAACAATCTCATGATGTATTAGTTAATGCTTGGTATCCAGCTTTGATTGATTTATTCGCAAATTTCCCCTTTAATAACATCTTACGCGAGTTTAATCGCCATACATTTAATTTCTGATTTCTCAAGATGCACTTTTCCAAGTATTTTTCCCCATCCATCATTGCAATTTCCCATGATTCCACTATTACGCCTCAATACCAAACATTTAATTCATCGTCAAATATTCGGAACATCTTTTAATGGATTCATTATCCCGTGACTAATGAACTAACCTCGACAATTTATCGTAAGAATAAAGCAGGCACGGTGATCCCCAACGCCATCTATCGAGCCGGCTCGGCACGCCGATAAATCTAACCTCACCGATCGAACCGGTAGCCTCTTCGAGAGATCGTATCTTCATTTTCTACGTTTCGTCGGGAGAGAAAGAGAAAAAGAGAGAGAGAGAAAGAGAGACTGCCCGAGAAAGCCGAGAAGAACGGCATAATAAGAAACAAGAAGTTACCGGTGACTACGAAGAAGTTCGGAGAGCGCGCGCGTCTTAATTAAGGCGGTGCAATGACAAAGCGGCGCGCTTTTTCTCCGTGTCCCGGGCTGAACGTGAACGTCGTGCGTTTCTGTGCTCGCGGAAAAAAGCGGGAGAGGGAAGATGGAGGGGCGCGTAGAAGTATTTCGGAATTGGGCTACCTTAATTGGGGGGACGCTCGGTGGGGCACGGGGTGCGCTTTGTCAACGTGGCGCGGCGCTTCCGTATTCACGTGATCGGGGCGTGAATTCCGCGTATTTAAGTGTCCGCCACGGCGTGCTCGCTTTCTCCTGAACCCGGTGCTCGGGTAATGATCCCTTTGTCCGAGCCGAGTGAACGCGACTTTAAGTGAAAACGTCCATTCACCGAACGACAACGACGCTTTGCACCCTGAATATATTGCACCGATTGCGAGGGGAAGATAAGTACCGAAGACTGAGGTCCGTCGGAGCTTCTCTCTTCCGGCGACCAGTCCAGAGGGCCACCTTTTTTCTCCACCTATCTCCACCTTCTCCACCTCCTGCACTCGTCCTCTTTCTTTCATTACTTTTCTCGTCTTTTCTCTTTGCCCCTTCTTCTTCTTCTTCTTCTTCGTCGTTTATCGTCTCTCTCGCTTCTTTGCGAAGAAGAAAAGGAAGATTGCTCGAAATGGAAGGGGACAACGAGTTTATTCATCGAGCGTCGAAACGATGGAATACCGTCATAATAAGATCTCGAGGTTGGACGGTGGCGTTCAGTGGCACCACGACACGCGTTAAAAGCCGATTATTATTCCAGCCGCCGCGAGATCGCGCGCCACGCGGTTCTTCGATGGCGGACGACTCACGTGGAAATCGTCAATTGAACGTGGAGAATGTATTATGCGGACGGTAAAATTGTGTTTGCCTCCCGCATGAGGGGATCTTCAATTGATTGTATACGCATGATTCGTTCGAGGATTGTCTTTTGTCTCGAAAATTGGATGGAAAAGTGAATGAAGTGAAGAAGACGTCTCCTGTGTGACGCGATTTGAATGGAAAGTTTTTGTCGATATGAAAGGGAAAATGTTTCTTAAAAAATGCTTTTATTGGTTCCAGAATTTGTTCGATCGATACACGAATGGAAGATCGTTGAAAAATCGGATCAGAGTGACGGGTGTTATGGACATAACACTTTCCTTGTCTTTCAACTTTTTCCTTTCAGTATTTAGTGAAGTGCATACGGCTGAATCGAGTGGTCTTTTTATACGATGAATTGATTTTGCGAGAGTTCCGATTAAAGAATGCTTTGTGAGGGCAATAAAACGCTTCTCTTAACAAGTCGAATGTTTTCTGTTGATTAAAAAGTGGAATCATATGAAGGGAAAACGAATATCCTACTCATCCTCCTCCTCGTATTATATATCCACTTTTATATAGCAAGAGATTTAACTTTTCCTTTTGATAACTTATTCCAAGATTTTTTTTAATAGTGAGAATTTTCCTTTAAACATCGAACGAAACAAATTAAAAGAAGAAAAAAATTCATTATAAGATACAATTAATAAAATTAGACGGAGGTCAAGACGAGGATCACTTGACACGATTATCGAATATAACTGAAATAAAACTTCACGAAACCAACCGTTCTCACCACCGCGATAATGAAGTGATTTTCCTACTCCAACATTCCCAACTGCTCAATTTATTCACAACTGTTCACATTTCTCTCCCCCGCACATACCATTTCAACGATCCCGTTACTGTACCCACTCCTAGAAGGCCGTGCAAAGTACGTGCAAAACGGTCGTGCAAAACAGATCCTTGAAACGACACGCCGATCTAACGGCGGTTACTCGACGTTATCAAGCCTCGACCAGACAAATATCGCGAGGAATTTCGTTCTTTTCACTTTTCCCCCTCCCCTCCCTAGATAAAACTCGCCTAGATTTACTAACACACCGCGTTATCTCGCGTCGCTGTTCTTGCCGCGCATTAGCAAAGAGTGTAACACCGACCTGTCTTCCCAGCCAGGAAGCCAACCACCAACGAGAGATCGATTCTCGACGTGTTTACGCGGACGCGGATAGGAAAAAAATTAATTAACACCCTCCCACGGGATAAGCGGCTTATGTTCAGATAATATTGGACGACCATCACTATTTAATAGACTGGTCGTGGTGGATCTAGGCGGGAACCACGGGTGTAAATAAACGCTTGGTGGAGTGGCTCTATTAATAGGATTCCAGAGTGGTTAGCAGCAGGCTGGAACGTTTTTTTCTTTTTCTTTTTCCCTGGAACCATGGATAGACAGGGACGTAGTATTATCGGTGTTCTCGTTGCCGATCCAGAAGCAGATCTCGCCACGAGATAATCGCGCGGAGATCTTAAGACTGTTAAGCACGAAACACAGAAATACTCGAATAGTGCCGTCAACTAGTCAATGATCGAGAATCGACGGGATGGACCTATCGATCTTTCAGATTTCGAATCGAAGTCGATATGAATTTTAATCTATTTTCTGTGGATGTTGTCCTGGCTTATCGAGCGACAGGATGTGTACAGGGATAATAATATCAATTTGTTGCCAAGTTGTTTCGCTTTTGATTGTATCCAGTGGAATTTAAGATTTCGTTGAGCATGAAAAGAATTTTAAAGAAATATTTTGATTAAAAATGTGGAGATAATGATGTCAAGAGAGAGAGAGAGATATTCAAAATATTCTGGATTTTTAATATTCAAGCTTTATATATAGTGAGAGAAAATCAAGAAAAAAGAGGAAGAAATAAATGGAATAAAGATTGAAAGAAATGAAATAAAAGATATGAAAGTTTCACTGTTCGCATGGAAGTATGAGAAAAAAATAAAGAAGAATTTTCTATACCTTATAGCAAGAGAAGAACTTTTTGAAATGAAGTACACGTATGGTTTGATGGAACAGTTGAATGGAAAGGGGTCCCGAGGTGAGAAGGTTGGAGGCTTTGACCTGGTGAACCAGATGTTTTTGCGCTGATGTAATTGCTGGTAATGGAATGGATTTTACACGTTGAAAGATGAATTGTGATGATCGGTACTTTTTTTTCTTTTTTCTTTTGTGAATAAATCAGCAAAGTAATTTGTACCTGATCACTCGTTAATTGAGGAAATGTTAAAGGGTTGTATTGTTAGGAATCCGATTATATAAGCCGGGAATTCTTGTACAAAAAGTTTGTACAAGTTATTATTAACTACTAACATCTTTCTTGCAGTTGCAAACGTTGAATACCACCTTTAATAATTGCATAAGTGCTTATGATGTTAAAATGAGTTGTAAAAGTTACGTAACCTCATCTAAAAAGTTGTAAGCTGTTGCAAAGTCATCAATTTTGCACATACAAATTATACATGACGTATTAAATGTTTCTCTAAAATATCTCAAATTCAAATTTTATATTTCAACGATATAATTTTTAATTTGCAATTGTGTTTGCAATCTCTTCATTTCGACATACACACTATGAAACTGAATCAAATAAATATCATATTCGAAGACTTATGCAAGTATACCTCATCGTTCCGATAAACATTAATAATTTCCTAAATTAAATAAAGTGTTCTTTCAAACGTATAAATCACCCTCTACGTCTTCGAAGCTTAATTTAAAAGGAAAACCAACAAACAAATGAAAACATAGATCACAAAAAAGCTCGAATCAACCCCAAATATCAAAGAATCCAATTAATCCGTTTCCTGTCCAACCAAGTTACATAACCTAACAAAATCATCAGTATTCGCCACTAATTCACACCTCGGACGCGATTACCGAAACACGCGAAACAACTCTTCAGTTATCATGAAAATAAAAAAAATAAAAAAATAAAAAGAGAGAGAAAAAATAAACCCAATCAAAGACACCATAATCACCAAGGATACCCCGATAGCCAACCTGTTGAGGCAGCCGCGGGAAGCATTGCATAAATCGCGGATGATAAAGCCAGGACTTGGGACAGAAATGGCCGTTAATTCAAGTATTATACGTTTAACGAAGGACTATTAATAGATGAGGCCCGGTTGCAAGGGGACGAGTGTGTCGCCTTTTGAAAAGCGGCCTGCAGCGGCTCGCCACCACATATTTGCACGTAGTCGCAGATACGTGTATACCTGCCGTGACTCTGGCGGTAATTGCGGATTATATTACGGCTTAAAATAATGAAAATCTATTAGTTGGTAGCGGTCTGTTGCAGGAGACCACTCGTTTCGAACGCGTGTGTAATGAAACGTGCAAAAAGAGACAAGGTTCTTCGATGGGGACGGGTAGATTCCGTTTCGCATTTAAGTGGACGTTTGTTAAATTGACCAGTGAACTGGAGCGCCCTCTCCAACGGCCATTTTTGTTTTTAGATATACGAGGGAACACGTTTTCATTAACGCGTACGCGATCAAATGCGTTTTTTTCTTTCCTTTTTTCCTTTTCTTCCACAACTCTTCTCAGACAGCTTCGATGAATCATTTTTTTCCTCACGAGATTTGAAACGTGACAACTTCAAACGATATTACGATACCTCAAAATACAATATACTTTTTTTTTTTTGACACGTTTAACGCTCGAAAATTTCAAAGAGAAAAAAATCCCAGAGACACACCATCCAAACGTTCCTAACGTCGAACCAAGAAAAAGAAACGTCTCATCACCCTTCCGTCAGCACCCTTCCATCAATCCCTCCCTCAATATAAAACCTCAAAACGACCCCCAAACGCACCCACGCGCCTCTTATCCTCCTCCTCCAACCATATATATTCACACCAAGCATTTTACAGCGTTTACTCTCGTAAAACCTGTACACAGAAATCTCTCGAGTCGAAGATGGAGCATAAGGGACGTACGTAGACTCCGCGTGCATAGGAAGGAACGGGTGTCCCGCAGGAATGCGCGCACAAAGGAGGAAGAGGAGGCCGTCGTCTCGACGACGACTCTGTCGACGATCACCGAGGCCGGTGGGCCTCGCGGAGGGATCGAGCGAGCGGCGTCTCGGTCGGTCGGGGTCGGTGACTCGAACGGTCGCCGATCCGTCAGTCGATTACTCCGGGGATCTTACGTGAACATGGAAACAGGTTCTTGGAATCCGGTTCTCGATTCTACATACGACTCTAATCAACGCGGCTAGATTGCTGCATCGTATAGGCGGCCTGCTATACCTGCACACGCTGCGTTGCGTTCGTTATTCCCTTCGTTCCGAGGATCGCCCGCTCGTTCGTTTGTTCCTTTCGCCACGAATCGACTGCCGGTTCCATGCTGCAAAAGCACGTATAGATTAGATTTTGGATATGTGGAGGAGAAAATACGACTCACATGACAATAATAATCAACAATCATTTAATTTAATGCATTAAATATACGAAGCATCTTATATATATATATAAAACTCCTCCAAGTTGGCTCATCTCAATTTACAATCGTATTATGCACCTTTCGAACCGGTCGACCGTTTCACCCTGAAACATCAACATTGTTGCCAATCTCCCTCTCGATATAGGTTTTAAAGGAAATGGCTGTTGTTGCCGCTGATCGAGCAAACGGATTTTATGCGAATGATTCGGCCGGCCACGGTAGCCGCCAATTATCGTTAATTGAGATCCCGAAATTGCAACGCGGAGGCGCAGCTGCCGCGATGGATACCGATCGAGGGAGTGGTGGATCCAGAGAGACGAGAGAGGATCGAAGCGAAGAGGGGTTCAGCCGGGGCAGAAATGATCGAGCTCGTCTCCTCCTGCGTTTGGTGTGTATCGTACGTGTGTGTGTACGTGTGTGGCATCGTGAACGCTAATTTATATCAATCATAGCCTCTCCCTACAACGTTGTCGCCACGGGAGGCTATCGCTCGTGGCGATTCCCTTTTAGTACTCTTTGCGTGCTGAGAGTACTCGCGCGTGCGATTATATTGTATTTGCGCGCGCACGGTAGATAGGAGTTAACGAGATAAAGGAGAGGTTTTTGGGTGTCGGAGGTGATCGTTTGGTAGATAGGTTTTTGAATTTACACGCGTAGTTTTGGTTTGTACCGAAAGAGGAAATCGTCGATACGTGTTGTGCGACTGTTGACGAGGATAATATTAGCTAGGAATTTTGAAACGAGTAGCTTCAGGCTGATGAGTTTATCCCTTGCGAGGTTTTGATCATCCTGCTTCTATAATTAAACGATTAAAATTGTTGAGGTTTTTTTTGTACACGTTTGCGTGTTTCGTGGAATGCATCCGAGGAGAAGAATTACGGTAAATCTGGCGTATAGAAAGTCCTCGTTGTTCGATCGAATGAATAAAAGAAAGAAAGGAAGAAAAAAAGAAAAACGTTCGTTCACCTCAGCTTCTATCAATGATAAGTGTACACTGTCAGCGTGAAGCATTATAATAAGCATGCGTGCAAGAGGTGAAACTCTGTCTTGTATTAATCCGTTGTAACTGTTTCAAGCATAGACAGGGTGAAACCATTGATCGAAAGGGACTATATAATCTCTGACAGAACGAAGGAGTACGTACTTACGTTCAATGGTTGTGGAAGAGTTTATCATAGCGCCCGATCATATTTCTTGTCCCAACCCTCCCCTGTAATTTCTTCTTGTTCTCCATATTTAAACAAGTCGAGAATCCATTGCGTGGACGTAGAATCGATTAAAGAGGAGAATCAGCACTGCTTCCAGCAGTGCAAAATAGCTACTGCGCTTATTCTACATAGTTTGCCGGATCGTTCAAGGCCACGTTAACGAGAAGTGTTTCTCACTGTTTATACTTCTACGATTCTAGAACAAACAATATTCTCGAAATATAAAATATTGGTTTAATTTGATAGCTATGTTTAATCTTCTATGATATTTTTCGTTTCAAAAAGCAGAATTTTGTATTCCGAAGTAGAAATATTAATTTTGTATATTTGATTAATTTTATCAATATTTTAAAAAGTACGCAATATTTTTGTGAATTTGTATAAATTTGTTGACACAGGTATCTTAGGATTAAAAAAAAAAAAGAAAGATAATTTCGATTGTAATTTTCGAGTTAAAGATATTTCCAATATTTTAAATTCTGTTAAAATAAAACAAACATTGACTTTAATTAGATGAAAAACACACAGTAAATTCAATATAAGTGTACGTACGTAAACTTTTCGATATATTTTAGAACAGATTTCATCGATGTGTAAAAAACGAAAAACGAATTTGATTCAAGTGTAACACTCGATTAAAAAGATACAAAATATGTTATGAGAACATGGAAATTGCAGTGGTCTTTAATCAATACAGAATATCAAAAATATTTGCCTTCAAGTATTAGTGTATTCAGCTAATGCAATTATTTACACAGTTTGCTTAATATGGATTTTCATAGGTCGTGTAACAAAGTTTACAAGACTTGTTAAATGCTGTTGTTCAATAATATGTAACAAAGAATTGCCTCTTTTAAATAACCTGTTCAGCTCCTGTATATATACATGCTATAAAATTGTAAAATAACTAAAATGTATCCCGAACGTAAAAATCATTTATGACTTAATATCTAAAAATTTTTTTTCAGATATAATCCTCACCGTGTAAAAAATAGCAAATCAACCGCTTATGTAGATTCTACTTTGCAGGACCTGTTTCTCCCAAGGTTCCCTGTTTTAAATATATATATAAAAAAAAAATTCTTATCTACTTAGCTCGATCCTTGTTATCTTCCCTTTTACATGTTTCAAATTTTCACTTGAAATATGTAAATTTCTTTTCACGATTGATTTCAACGACTTCGTTATTTTATATTTTCAATTTCAATCCACCTGCTTATGCATCGTGCTGCATTACTTACGAGTACATAATTTTAAGCGCATAAAATTATTTATTAGTAACAAAGAAATTAACCGGTAGTATATTCCCAACAAACAAAATGTAAAATGTTGTACGTGTTCGTCGTCGTCAGATGTTCACCGAGGTATACTTTGTGTTTACCAACCGTATAAATATAATGCTAACAAGCAATTATCGAACACAGGTCTGATTCCAAAGAAGAAAAGCGGCTCGACAAAGAAGAAAAAGCGATGGTTTATCGGTGTCAATGAGATGCGCGCGGGCCAGAGTCCTGATCCAAGGTTGTCCACCTGCTGCGCTATCTATCCGATACATAGTGTGTCCAACGCAATGTGTCCACGCCCCGGCACGGGCGCAATCGCGACTGCGCGTGCGACAGTCAGCCTCGAGTGAAGAGACATCTTGTTTGGATAAAGTCGTGGAATCTTAGTGGATGCGTGTCTCGCAACTCTGTAACAATCGATACGAAGAGGACAAATCAGATCCAGAACGCAACACGAGATAAGGGAAATCGAATGTAAAGAAGGAAAAAAAACTTATAAATCAACTTGAGATATTTACGTATCGTTAGCATTAACGATGTACTTGCCCACGTATCGTTGCATGCATGTCATTTATTTTTGGATGGAACAGGTCAGTGCATTATATTTTGTTTGGGAAAACATTTCGTTTCCCTTTTAAGTAATTAATAAGAATAATTTATAACCTGTAAAAGAATTTGGAAAGGTTAATCAATTAACTTTTAATAAGTATAATTTATAACCTCTAAAAGAATTTGACTTCGCGAAGTTCGATCACATAACTTTTTAACTTTTAATTTTTTTTTTATCGTTTCTTGGATGGATTTTTAAGGATATCTTCGCGCGATAATTATTCTTTATTTACTTAGCCGTTTATCAACGATTTTTATCAATTTCCATTTACATCGTAACACATCGTAACGATGAGACGATCAATTAGGCGAACGTGTCGCCATCTGTATCTCCGTGACAAATATTTCGTATTGGTGGATTCTTTTAATTTGCAGTTAGGAAACAAGATAACGAGAAACGACGGCGGTTTCACCTGTTCGAACGTTTCACACTGTTCACCTGTTGTTTTCGATTCCGACCCGTCACGGGATTATTAAGGATTTCGTGGACACGAGAGGGCGCAGCCAGCAAGAAGACCAATTAAATTTCGCCCGTCACGAAGCGAATCCCTCGGTTAAAGAAGCTGCTTGCTTAGGGCCCCCTCGAGAATAATGTACCGCATTCCAAATGAGGAGATTTACACAATCGGGGCGGCGGCGGACCCTCGCCCGAAGCAACAAGTCTTTTTGCCGGAACCGTTCCAGTGATCGTCTTTTCCTGCATTTCTTTTTTGCCACCTGGATCCACCGTCGCGGCAATTAGGAAGTCCTGATTTCTGAATTACGTCCGCCGGCCGTTTTTTTATCGGCCAGATCGAAACAATCGACTTCGACGATCGCGGAATGAAGAGGGCATCGAGCGGAACGTAATAAGGTTAGTATTTATAGGAATATTGTGTAGAAATTTTAAATTAATCGTTGCCACGATAGTTGGCGATTATCGCACTGGAGGGACTTTGATTATCTTATCTCTTTTGATCTCTTTAAAAATGTTGGCAAGATGTTGTTTGCGTATCGCCAGCCACGGCGGAACAGGTTTGAATATTAAATGTTTGGAAATATCCGTCGCTTTATTCTGCCTGATATTACAGTCAACGTAAATTTACGTATTAAACGTTAAAGTGGATTACGATTATCGGGAGCCGCGTAAGCGTTCATTGCTTTGGAATGTATATTATATAAAGGCGGATTCTTATTTAATCGAGGCGGAGAGAAATAGATGAGATGTGAATGACACGTTACTTGGAAACGCACGATATTAAAGTCCTCGTGTTTTTATTAACTTTGAAATTGTAAAAATAATTCTGTTTCTTTTATCGAGAAAAATACCAAATGAAAAAAAGTTCAGACTCACTTGATACATTAATCGATATCAATATTCTAATATCATTGAATATTTCATTGAATTTTTCTCTATATTTTATTTTCTACATTAACCTAAAACCTGAAACTTGAAACTCGAAGTTGAATTGTGAAGTACGTATTTACAAAGATAATCTTATTGCGCGTAAATGTTAAAAGTCAAACTGTTATTAGACAAGTTATCGAGTCGTATTATCATTTTCCTTTTTTTTTTTTTTTTGCCACACGTCCGTCACATTCAGATCTAGATTTCTCTGCTATTGTCATAATTCTCGTATTTTTCTGTTCGCCTCTTCGCGAAAAGTCCAACATCCATCATCGTAACCGGATATTCCAAGCAAAAGATTGCCTTCTCCCTAACTATATCGATTATCCAGCAGGGTCATTCGAAAAGCGGATACGTAATACATCATCGTGGGGGGAATTGCAGCGACCCGACGAGATGCAACTCGATTCACGATACGTGAGGGCAGGTGTTGCCGGTTTATGGCAATTTTGCGAACCGGGTTGCAATTTCGAAAGGCAAATAACCGACACAGGATTCGGTGGGCATGATTGCGATAAGTGCATCGGTACGAAATCCATCGGGACGCCGATCGAGGCCGCATAATCGCGTCGATTCCGAGTACGACATGTCTGTAACACGTTGTTTGTAACACGTTGATGCACGAACCGGATAGCAGGATCGAGGGCACAAGTGTCGATGGAATGGATTCGAAAATATAATTTCCGCGTTGTGATTTATCATTCTTTCGATGAAAATTTTAGAATAATTGTGTTAAGGATTGAGATTGAGAATAATTATGATTTAGAAAGAATATCGAAATGATTTCAAGTAAGAAAGAAAAGAAAAGATACTAAATTTAAATTGAATATTTTAATTCAGTTTATTTCAGATCTAATTTAAAAAGATTTTCATATACTGTCGATATGAGTATGAAAGTGCTCTAAAGCACTTTCTCAAGTTTTATCTAAATTTTAACTTATTATATATATCATAACTTATTAACTGAATTAAATCGGTATTTTACGTTGTAATATAAGTGAAAAATATAATTTAATATATTTAATCTTAAAATTATATATATTTATATGGTAATGTCGAAATTGAATCATATGCGTGGGTTATGATAACGTTATGATATAAACGTTGAAAAATTCTAATCTTTTTTAAATTGTAGGTAATCATGCGTGAAACTTGAAACACGACATTCTTGATTTCTCCGATTCCTTTGATTTCTTTCTGTATCTGTCTCCTTAATTATCCAACATATGTCGCATATTGTGCTGCCTCTAACATATTTTTCATTCAAGTGGAAATCGTATTATCGGTTCTTAATAATAAAATCTAAACGATCGAATCAAATTATTTTTTAAAATGTTCAAGAAATAATTAATAATAATCCATCGCCAAAAATGAACGATTCGAGCATTGATCGATTTTTAAAATTTCTACATCGAAAAGAAATATCGTGACACGTTTATCCACTTTTTTCAACTGTATATCTCGCAAACGTCCAACAACTCCATACATTTCCTATTTTGATTCACAAACGCGCACGAGCATCGAAATAAGAGTCTCGTTTGCGGTTTATATAACCGAGCCAGGCCGATTCCTTTTCCAGATCGAAAAGGAGGCGCGCGAGGTTGTTTTTTGCGCGACGCGCCGTCCATCCAGAGGTGTGAAACACGATTACCACGGCGCTTCGCGTCGAATTTGGTATCAATTAACGAGATCATCTAGATACCGTCGTATATGGCGAAGTTATTCGCGATCGGCGCTCTTTTCCGTTTGGAAATGTTACGCCAGCCTGCCACGACCTCTTCCGCGTTCGACATAATTCTCGTTAAAATGTTTATTTCATACCTGCCTCTACGAGGGATTCAATTAATTTCCTTCTCCTTTTTCCCTCCTCTCGCACGCGGCCCAAGTTCCTCGATAAGTCGAGCAGATTTTCAACGAACGAGATAAAAGAGGATCATTAAGAATTTAAAACCGGGTTTCTCCTCTGCCGTTGAAACGTATCCACCTCGACTCGACTTTCTCCGACTGTAGTGGATCGCTTTTAAGAAAAATCTTTCCAAACGGATATCACGATCATAATAATCTTTTTTTCCAATCTACCGAAAGTGTCTCAATTGTGCAAAACGAAAATTCGATGGATTTATTTCCGAATAATGAATACATTAAATACGATCGATGCCAATTAAAAATCGTCGTATTAAATTCCAATCGATCTATAATTAATAATACAGTAGTCAGTGTTACACGGCGCCACACCTCCCATTACCCAACGTCGCGCTACGTTTCATTACGATCCCCTATTACGACCCATCCGCTCTACTACCGCCACCGTACTTACGGTACGTCATAAAGGACACAAGCTCGTCCGGCAGCGGCGCGCGCACGATACGTAAAAGCGAGAGACAAGTCGGTCGAATCGGGTGTTTCATCGTTGACGCGACGCGGGGTCACGGAACGATCTGTGACGAAACACGTGCACGGTGTTGGTGTCGATGCGTTATTGCATACCTGTAACACGGTAGACGGAGACAATAACAGACGTAGCAACGCGGCGTGCACGGTCGAGGATGTGTTCGACGCGGCTTGGTTCGCACGGGGGGCGACCGGGAGTGGAGGAAGACAGGGGAGTGCGAGGCGACACACGGCGGACAGAGGAGAGCAGCAACTCGAGACACAAGGAAGAAGAGAAAAGAGAAAGAGAGAGGGAAGAGAGCGCGCGAGATACGTTCTCGGTGGGAAAGAAGAGGCCTGTAAGAGTGGATCGAAGATGTGAGGGGGCCCGTGCATCACCTGTGTCGGCCCACGGCTATTGCCGCTGGCGTGCCGATGCAACCTGGCGGCCCGAACGAGGGGTGCAACAAGGGAGTGGTGGGGGGCCTGTCAGCCGTGGAGGGGAGGTGGACCGCGCTGCGTGTGTGACAAGTGAGGCCCCGGGAGGTATCGGTAACCACCACAATCGCGTGGACGCGTACGTGGCCGAGGGGGATGTGGGCCGACAGAGGAATCAGTTGGAGGATAGAGGAAGAGGCGGCCATCGAGGATAGAGGCGAGGAGGGAGATGGAGTGATCGAGTATTCTCTGTTACCTCCGCTGGGTGGAGGAGGGAGTAGCGTTCTGGAAGCGAGAGAGAGAGAGAGAGGAATCGCGCGCGGCTGCCCTCCGGCGCTCGTCCGACGGCATTCCTTCCACAGACCGAGTCGCCTCTTCATTCTTCTTATCGGCTCCTCTTTCTTCCTCCCCTTTGTATTCTCGGCCGCCTCTCCTTCCTTCTCGGCTCCCACCACCCCGGCGTTCGATAGCTCGGGTCCCAATTTTAACCTCGAAAGACGCCTAAACACCCGACTTTGTCACCTGCCGCCCCTGCTTCACCCTCCTGCGTTCCTTTTTCTCTTTTACCGCTTGTGCTTCACGACCACACGTTCGACCGTGATTTCGTCCTCGTCGGTCGATGATCTATCGATATCCAGACCGTGTTTCGGACGGAGCCATTTTTTTTTCAGGGAGAGTATCGTTTGGCTTTGGATCATTTTGCATCCGGTATCCCTCTAGCGGCGGAAATTTGAGTCAGGAGTAGTGGCACGCGTTCTACCGAGTTGGTATACGTGCATCATGCCTCCGAACACAGTGACCAAAACGCACACCTTCGAAGGAGAAAGTTGGGGGGGGGGAAAGAAAAGTTCAATTGTCCAACTGGTTTCACCTATCGCACAGTGGAATTTAATGCTCGAAGGAGCACACGTTTGGATAGACAAAGACGGAGATATGTAATCCTAAACTAACGAGATATAGGTTGGAACGGAGTAAACAAATTAAGGCTGAGACTGGTGAGATTTTCTACGCGATGTTGCGGCAGTAAATGGCTGGTTGTAACGTATCTAGATGGATCGATAAAGTAGAAAAATGATTTTCTATTTATTTTATGGAAATATCGAAATGACATTAATATCGTAGCATTCGAAATTGGAAAGTAACGACGAGCTATATTTCATTAGCGGAATGTTCGATAAAACGCGAGATATACAAAATATATAAAAGTTTGTCGAGGTAAGATGGTCCGACGTGATAACGCGAGAATCGATCAACATCCGAGTAATAGCTCGTGACAAGAATGATTTCCCGACGATCGCGTAATAGATTCACGGAGGGAGGAAAAGAGAGAGAGAGAAAAAAGAGATAAGCGGACAGGCCAATGAATCTCGTCGGTGTAATTAAAAGTAATTTCCTTAAGCAGCCGGGTATCGGTCCAGGCTGAATTTCAACGCGAGATAACATCAACGACGCATAATTTATACGAAGCGCAGAAAAACAAATACATTTCCGACGGCCGGGTCATTATACGTTGCGTTATTTATCCTTGATGATCATGAAATACCGGTTCTCCGCGAGCCGACTTACAGTACAATAATTAACGTACGATAGTAATAACGATAATTTCGAGATCTCGCGCAGCATTCCGCGCTACTGGACCAGCAACCAAGCGGCTGTTGGCACATGACCGCGCGGCCCTTCATTCATCGATCCTAGAACGACCATTCGCTTCGTTCGCAATTCATTCTTCTACTCACTTCGGTATTATTGTCGTCCAGTCTTTGAGAAAAGCGCCGATATTAGTATCCATTAGTATCCATAGTATCCAAAATTTGAAAATGAAAATGAGCGAGTACAAGTACATCGAAAGAATCATTTTAAGAATTATAAGTTTATCCTTGAAAGGACGTTGATGGAACGTACCATCGAGGTGGTAATTGTTAACATTGTTGTAAGAGTCTGCATTCGCTTTCGCATTTTTTTCCAGATTCAGATACAGTTTGCTGCCTCGTGGACGTCCTCGTTCCGGTGTACAACAGCTAGAGGCCATAAGGCCCCGGTGATGCCCCGCGATCGTTCCGACGCGTGTATACGTGTATAGCAGGGAGCGTTGTTGGAATGAGCGCCGCGGGTCGTTTCCTCGGCGATTTTTACTCGCGGCAAATAATAAATTATCGGCCGGCCGTGCGTAATCGGGCTGGAATATAATCTGCGCATGGACAACCGTATCGCGCTGCGGTAGCTACGGAGGCTCCCTCTTAGCCTACAATCTGTCTTACATATTCATTATGGCTGCAGGCTGGGCAGGTATTATCTTAGATGGTCGGTTTGGAACAACGTATAGCTTGTAATTTTCAGGGGGCCCCATGGACTGCCCCTCTTTGCTCTTCCTCTTCGCCCCCCTCTTCCTCCCTCCCTTTTCTCCCACACCTAACTTCTAACCTCCCCGGCTTCTCAATCTCGTCCCCTTTGTCCTTTTTTTTTCCACGTTCTATTTATGGAGATGTATAAATTGTACATACTGCTTACCTTTGGTACATGCTTGGTACAAAGGTATCGAGAAGTTTCCAAGATGAGGTTAAATCCGATTGAATTAAAATAAAGCTTTCAATTGTTGATTATGTTATTATTTATTGGAATAAGATGCTTTTTCCCCCTTATTCATCCAATCGATTGTAACCAAAATTACAATTAATGTTACACGCTTTGATCTTGACTAGGTCGAACCGATTCACCTGATTCGATTAATCAATAATAACGCGAGACTTTTGTAATTTGTGCAATTTAACCATACGAGTGAAAGGAAGAATCCTTAAAATATTAAAAGTATTATAAGCTGGAACTATAAAAGTAATATGAGAAAAGCATAAGTGGCCAACTTCTTGATGACGTGCATAGGAATTTCTCTTTTGCTTGATCAAGCTATACGCTTTTTCGTGTTGCGGTCACCGATGTCATTGAGCAAGTAGACTTAACGACCCGTGGATTTCGTGCGTGATTCAGCGTGTACACCTATGCCACCAACACATGATATCGACGGTTAACCGTAATTGCCGACCCTGCGCCCGTCGTCTACCTGCTACTCGACGATCCTGGTATTCCCGGAACTCTGAGCGGCGCCTTCTCCGGAGAACAATCACCGTCCACCGGTCTTGCGATCGTATTACCCGCGTCACGGTTACTCGTGACGCGCGCTTTGCATTTAAGAGGCTGGTACCTCGCTTCCAGACCGCTTTGGAACGATCGAGAGGACATCTGGTGTTCTTATTGGCGGTCAAGGATCATTTGCTCGTTTCTTGAAATTATTTCTGTTGTTGCAAAAAATTGACGATGGATTTTATTGACAAATTAATGTAATTAGGAAGAGGGGAATAATTGTAATGCAATATTATTATTTGGAAATTTATTTCGATCGAAGCTACCTTCTTTGAATTAGATGAACAGTATATGGAGAACGGAGGTAAAGGATGAAACGCTACGATTGGCCCCTCCCTCCTTAATAGCTTTGAACGGCTAATTGATTTCAGACGATCTATAATCTGTACTATAATTAAACCCGAAGTTTCTGTTCAAGATTATTTCTCCGACTATAAATCATGTCAAATACGATTCTTCTAATCTAATATTAATTGTTTTAATCGTATGCTTTTTATTACGCACGTGACACTTTTCCCGTATTCATCTCCTTCTCGTTTCAAAAAAATCGTTATCTATTAATTAAAAATAAAACTAAATTGTCACATTCGAAGACGCGTAACAACGCAACTAATCTAAAACATGGATAATTATACTCATCGGTACAAAGATGACGACTCGATCGATAATGTAGGCTTACCTCTGCTCGCGAGGATTGTTCAGTGATCTTTCGAGCGCGAATTACGCTTCGATTCCCGATAGCGACATCTCTTTTTCTTGACATCTTGCAGCCGCTCGTGGCTCTTGCTGGGCGGTTACACGAGCAGACAGGAAGAGAAGGTGTGAAGAGAAAGGAAGACAGAGAAAGGGAGGAAAGATCCGTGGCACAGAGAGCAGGTGGCACGTGAAGTGAATGACTGGAGGGACGATGGTGGTGGCTGCTGGTCCCGAGACGGAGAAGGGGAGAGAAGGTTTACCGTGAGTGAGGTGTGTAACTCGAGTGAGCGGATAACGCGAGTTTGGTGAATGAGGCGAATGAAGTGAAACGCTCCAAGTCGACGGCGCGTGCAACGAGTGGGTGATACGCTTTCTAATTATCGAGATTAATCCGACGGGAAATAGAGACGGCCGTGTGCCAGGTTCGCGCGCTTTGCTCCAGCCGTGCCGTTCTCTCTCTCTCTTTTTTCCTTCCTTTTTTTATCCCCCTTCGGCCGCCACGCGCTTTGCACCGCCACCAGACTTGACACCGGTTCCGTTATTTTCCTGCATGCAACCCCACAACGTGACCCGCATTCGAGCTCCACGTTTATCCACTCGCCACTTTGATGGAAAACTGACAGATACCTTTGATCCTTCCTACTTTGTCATCCTTCTGCTCGATGTACACGATGCATACAATCCTTTGGATCAGCGAATCATCGGAAATGAATTTTGAAATTTATCAGGACGAATAAGATTATTCTCGATATCGATTTCTGAAAAAAGAAACTTGATTGAAGTAACCCCGAATCCTGATAGAATTTTTACGTGGAAGAATAAGAAGAATCTGAAATTTTCAAATGCAATATCTTTGATCCTTTTTAATCAAAATTAGATGCACGTTACAGGGATACAGGCGGCATCAGGATCGAAGAAAAGGCAGGATCGGGGAGACGGACTGGAGGAGGCGCATTAGCATTGTTTTGCAGCGGCGACGGCCTCTTACAAATTTCCTAACATGGAATGTTGCCGGTACGAAACACCTTGCAACTGCCGCCCCCGCCGCCGTCGTCGCCCGCTCGCCTGGGACCTGGAATCAGGGCATACTTGTCGTTCGCCAAAGGCGGGGTAGGAAGTGCACCGGCAACAATAATCAATGGAGTTGCTGCATTGGGGTGTGGCGCGCAGTACCGGCGCCTCCTTGCTGTCCGACGTACTTCGATCGTGCCCCCTTGCCAGTCCTTCCTTCTTCCTCTTCCAACCCCTCGTCCCTCCTTTTCTCGTCCTCCCTCTCGTTCTTCGCCCACCCCCCTCTCCCTCCACTATTTTCGCGGATATCGACGAGCCACCTTGTGCCCTTCTTTCTTCCACTTGGACGCTGCCGGATGAAACTCGGCTAGACGTCTTAGGAAGAGAGATTGATCGAACCGTTTTTCGCGCGTTTCCGGTTTCTTTATTCCTTCCTTCCTCGATGCCGCCGAAGTCGATGTCCGACTCTTCATATCGACGATTTTGATGTAAATTTTGAAAGATATTACAGTAATTTCAATTTATAGTAAAAAAATGAAATTTTTTTTCTACCTTTCCTCTCGATCGGTAAAAATTGTACCTATCATTAGCTGATAAAAATTTCGTATCTGAAACATAAAGATTAATTATACCAATTAAAAAAGAATCACGTTGACAAACCTCCTCTACCTCTCTCGCCAAAAGCTTTACCGAGTTTGCCAATATCCATCACTTTCCCCGGCTATAAATATCTCTCCTGATCGCATCTGCATACACGCTCAATTAATTAAATCTTGGTAATAATTAGCCGGCGACCAATGCCGAGGCACCGAGCTGCGGTTATCAGGCGTATTAAGACGGTCATAAACACAGGTTGTCGCCTGGCCCTATCGACGAATACGGGTGGTTTCGAGCGGGCCAGCAGGTAAAAGCGTTTTCGTTTCGGGACTGGTTCCAAGCTGGCGAGGGCACGCGTGGGTGGAAGACCAATCACGGTAGCCGCCGTGGTGTGCATTGCGGAGCGGTGTGCAGGTGCAGCGGGACGGAACGGTGGCAAAAGAAGCGCGGCGTTGCGCTGGTCAGCGCTGACACGCCCGGTTGCCCGCGCTTCCGGCGCCACCGTCGAACGCCGCCACGCTCCACGGCCTCCCGGCGGCGCCTTACGAATTTGCAATTGCACGCGCTCCAACTGCAAGTCACGTTCCGTTGTGAACACGAACACGCCGCTGTGCACGCCTGCCTCTCCCTCTCTCCCCCCCCTCCCCCAACGTGTAACCAAACTATCCATCCCGGATGGAAATTTGTCGAGGGGGAGGAGATTCGGAAAGAAGCGTGAACAATCCTGATTCGCGAGTGTAATAATCGTTGCTAATTAATGGGTGGAGGAATACTCGGAACGAGGGAAGGGAGGGGAGCTTTGTATCGAATAATTGGTAATGGAATCGCGAGAATTTTTTTTTTTGAAACGATACAATAATAATCTTTATTCTTCCCAACTGGACAATTTTATCTTTATTTCCGTTGTTAATCAATCGAGGGAAGGAAGGAGAAATTTCATCGAGCAAGTTCGTTCACCAATTATAATTAACACGGCTCCCGTTTGGGCTCGATTTCGCATTCTAACGACAAACAACGCATTCTCGAGGAGCGAGAAAGAATGATTTTATTCAACCGTTTTCGGGGAAACGGCGAGCCGGGATATTTGAACGGCCGCGCGCGCGCTCGTTTCTAAAATGCCGCGGTTAATTAACATAAATAAACTACGCTCGGAGAGGAGAGGAGATGCAACGCCGTGTCTCGTCGGATGTGTAATGTTCGAAACGACAGCGTTTTCTCCGACAATTTATTCGAGAAGCAATTACCGGCTCCGGTAAAGCTATACGTTATTACGGCTAATTGGAAATCGACACTATCTAGAGATGGACAGAAGGCATCGTATCTTATAATTCCTGCGTTAATCACTTTAAGTGGAAGTCGGTAATTAGTACTAAGCGCGGCAATTTCGCCTTCGGATGTATTTACTACAGCGGCCGCGATTCACTTTGATAAAATTAATCGCGATTACGAGGCTTCTCTCCCCCTCCTCTCCCCCTGTCCCCTTCCTCTCCTCCGTCGGTTCGATCCTGCGCAAACTCTTTGCTCTTTTCAACGTCGGTCGCCATTGTCGATCGGATGCAACGTTTCTTCTTTGAACGCTCTCGCGTCTCCTCGTAAATTCTGCACGGTTTCGCAGAACGGTCACGGGATGGCTTCCCCCATTGCACGTCGAGATTGCACGTCAATTGAAAATTGTCTCGTTGCGAACGTTAAGTAAATGGGAGCGCGGAGTAAAGAGGACGATTAACAACACTAGGTTAGTTACGTGCGTGACGGCGCTAGTGTTCCCTGCTCGATTCGTTTCGAGAGAAATTTTTCGAAAGGAAGAAAATTTCTTCTTTTTCCTGGATGGATGGAAGGCTTTTTTCAAGGTTGCGTATTTAAAATTTTTTTTTAGCGTTCAATTTCAATTTTCATCAATCAAATTTGTTTTGCATTAAGCAAAGTTTTTATCTCTTTCGTAATATAGATGTTTCTGTCATTTATAAAGTTAGAATTTTTATAAATATTCGCTCGGCAATAAAACTGATAGCGGCCGTGTCATTTGCATGGCGTGCAACATCGGTTTTCGATCGATCAACAAGATTGTCGAGATATTCACGACAATGAACAACGAGACGCGAATTAATATACAATATATAATGATATAAGGTAACTAAGAACTACAGATGATTGGAAACGATTTTCTTCTGACGAGGCAAAGAATGATTGCAACGATGCGTATATATATATATATATATTTTTTTTTTTAAAGAACTAATAGAATCCGTAATATTTAACCAAAAAATTACCTAAAATTTCGCCGATTCATAAAGATGAATGGCACGAAAATGTCACACGATACGCTCGCCGATCGAACACGCTCGAATGCCTTTAATTTATAATCGATGTACCGATCCTTTTCAACTTTCCCGACAAGTCTTTCATTTCGATCGTCCCTTAATATTCTGAACCATCATTGTAGAATCTCAAGATAACGTTGCCATTTCGAAAAGAAATATGACACGGCATACGTAAACACAGCGGCACTTGCGTATTCCGTAACGATTATTGGCTTTAATGATATAGCAATACACATACGGATCACACCTCCGTTGTCACAAAATTAGTTCAAAAGAACGATATTCTTTTACGAAGTAAACATATCGCCTCGATTCTTTTAAAATTAAACTCACTTGAAACTTTAAGAATAAAAAAAAAAAATATCGCGAATTTAAATTCTCTTTAAATTCCTCTATCACAAAGATAGTATGAATAAATATATACAATCATTGAATAAATATTTTTGCACACATGAATACATACGACCTCGATAAGTCTGATAAGTCATACGTTTCGGAAGAATGATACGTTTTAACAGGTTCACGTTATTATCGAATAATTGTATTTACTCTCTTTCGATCTCGTCGAATTTTCGACGAGGTTAAAAGCATCGAGAAGATAATCCCGAGGCAAAGGTGGCTCGTTCCCACGTACACTCGAGAGAGTAGTTTTTCCGATTCACGATGAGCTTGCAAAGCTAAATGCTCGGTAGCTCGAAATCCCAGATTGTAATACCGGCCGCGCCATTGTCCGCTCATTGTCCCGTTGAACGAGGAACATTTTTAGACACCACTTAGGCGCTCCTCCGTGGGGTGACACGCAACTCATCCTTATCTCCTCGCCGCCTTTTTTCGTTCTCACGCGCCTCGTGCCCATTGTCCGACACAGGCTTTTAGAACGGCACGTCATCCGCATTCTAAGCGCGCGTTCATCCGAGGAAAAGTGCAGAGAGATTTCACCTCCCATTGTATTCCATTTGTCTCGTCTCTTCATTCATCAAGATTACGGAAAATTTAGTTATTGGATCTCGTTTCGATTGTGCAATCTTTGAAAAAGTTTTGCACAAGGTGAACAAATATTGATCGCCAATTTGAAATTACAAGTTGCTGAGAAATTTTATTTTATCTTAATATGAAAATTTTAATCGAAATTTTACTTAACGCCTTTGTAAATCGTAAAAAAAAAATAACGAATATAATAATAAATTTATTCTGTCATAGGGGCATATATATATATATATATATATTCGTAATTTTTACTGCCTGTAAGAAAATCACACGCGGCAGGATACAAATTACCGATTATCGAAGGTTACGGTAGTTTGACGACTGAGATTCGATGATCGAAGTTCGACGAATCGATAAACAACGAAGAAGGCGGGAGAATACATGGCCGATCCTTAACGATCGATCGAGGGATCAAACAATATGCAACCGAGGCAAGTGGATGGCGGCGTTTACGGTATCAGGCCCCATTTATATTGCGCGCGGTCTACAATTTCGAAACACCTTGCGCGTTTCTTTTCACGAGGGCTGCGTTAATTGCCATGCGCGCCCGTCAAGCTGAATAAAGTAAATTACACGAGGCGATGCTTACGTGTCGTGAATTCCATATAACCGGCCTCTCTCCTTCTCTCTCTCTCTCGCTCTCGTTATTCCGACAGTCAACGGTATTATTCGGTTGCTCTATTGTCCACTTCTTCCTCTCTCTTCTTCTTTGAACAGCTTTAAGTTCCATTCCCTTGGCAAGAATGATGTATTCAACGATCCTCGAAATATATCCAATGCAAATTCTTCTTTACCCTCCAATCCATTATTCTTTTCCTACATATCCTTCTCCCCCACCAATCTTAGTTAATCTTAGTTAGTCGATTAGTCCAGCAGGAAGGACTCTCGCCAAAAAGTGAGCCTCTGGACGCAAAGCGGACGATTTGCGGCCGCCGGATAAAACTTCGTTTAGCATCGCATCGGGGTGAAAGAAAACCGGTCGCGTGCTGCGTGTTCGCCGCGTGCACGGGCGAGCAGAGGGGCAGAGGGTCAATCTCCTCGCGTCTTCTTATTCTTCTCCTCCTCCTTCCCCCTCTCCCTCCCCCTTCCCCTTCCGCGTAACTATCTTCTTCTTCTTTTCCCCTTCCTCCTCCTCTCTTCTCGCGCTCTCCCCTTTGCACCCGCGCGTGTACGCTTATTGGCGTCGTCGGATGCTTTTTCCTCCTCCCCCTCGTCTTTTTCATTTCCTTCCCGTTCCCCGACCACTCCGCCCCCGCTTGCAGACATCTCGGACATCGAGGTTGCTCGAAAGGGAGAAGAAGGGTGAGAAGAGGGAGGGAAAAGGGAGAAACAATTCGATGCATTCGGTAGACGAGAGGTGATCGGTTGCTTCCGTTTGACCGCTATTGAACGCGCGCTAATTACGATAGAGAGAGAGGAAAAAGAGAGAGAGAGCGTGCAGTGGAAATGTATTATTATTGTTGTTGTTGTTGTTGTTGTTGTTGTTACGTCTCTATCGACGGATGCCGGCTAATTGTGTAAAAGCAGAATCGTGATATCAGATGGTGATAAATAGGAGTTGGATATACTTTTAATTTGCAACGAGGCAGGGGAATAATCGCGCCGGGTAATTAATTGTTAATTGTGCGCGATAATTGGAGGATTCTTTCGCGTTCGTGGCGATTTTTAAAAACCAAATTGCTTGGATTTATCTTGGCTAATAATAATAAGCGTTTTGCGGGGGTTATCGATGCGACGGATACGGATATTTATGAAAAATATATTATTGAGAATGGAATGAATTAATTTATATTGCGTGATGATCAATTTTCGAAAGAAATCAGTTTTGTTCGATAGACAGATCGATTCCGCTTGAGATGTCGCTTTTGACGAGATGTGTATATGTGATATTTGAATTTTTGTCGTGACTCTCAATATGTTACATAGTGTAACGATGGAGTAACAATGCGTTGATTTTTAAAACTCAGATTGCTCACGTGATGTGAACGATTTCGTTCGCAATGGAAATATTAATTCGAAGGTAGATCTGTGATCTTGTGTTTTTTTCTTTATTCCCTAGATATTCCCTAGACTCGATTTAAGGATACGATATTGGTTTAATCGTAATTGGTTTAAGCGATTTGATACACGATGATTGACGCATGAAATTATGCATATGCGGATTCGTACGCGAAATGTACAATTTAACGAAAAGAAAAAAGAAAAAAAAACTGTCCAGTGTGATTATTATACGTGCATATTTTAATATAATTTTCAACCGATTATAAATCTTGGTTTTCAATTTTTTGGAGGTGAATATATTCTCAAGTTTTTTATCGAATTTTCTTAATGTGACATTAAAATATAGCCTATATCGATGTAAATTCTCGTAAATACTTAATACAACTTGGGACATAATTTGTCATAAATACTCTTATAAACGAAAAGATAAAGAGTCATAAATCTTGTTTAATTACTAATAAAATTCTTTACTGTGATTTTCTCACATAATTTGACATGACATATTATAATATAACTACTGCTATAAACTTGGAAAAAATGAAAAAAAATAAATTTTAATTACTAATAACACTGGAAACACGCAAACATTTTGCGTGTTCGGATAATACGTCAAAAAGTAATAAATATAATTGTTATACCTAATCGAAATAAATTAATAGTGATATAACCAACGGTAATATTCAACAGTTTACACTTCACAAATTTATGTATAAAAATCATAAAATAAATAACTACTCGTTTAATATTTTCAGTTTTTGTAAAATTAGCGGTAACAAAGAAGCATAAAATACCGTCAGCTATAAGGTTGCCCGGAATAGCCCATTCAACGTTATTATAGCTTCTCATAAGTCTCTAAAACAAATTCTGCATATCCTCTCCGCTTGCCCTCCCCGTTGCGCGAACGATCATTAAATTAACCTTGAGATTACGCGCTAAATTTCACGGAATACGCCGAACGTTCCCGTCGCCTGGCTAATTCATACTATTATCGCGAATGTATCATCATAAATTTGCATACGCTATTACGACAATCCACAGGCGTCACGCGAAACGAATCTTCTTAGGCCATTAAGGACGATCTTTCCAACATGTTTCCGTCCAAAGAATGGATCATTCTCAATGAGTGTATAAACGTGTTAATTTCCTCGTCCGTTTGTTATATTTATTTTCATATACAGATTACATCGATATTATAAAAACCCTTGCTCCTTATCTTCCATTCGAATCGAATTTCACATCTTTCTTATTATTCTCATTATCCATCCAGTTAATCGACAAACGCTATATATAAATTAATAAAAATATCCTTCTATTATATTGACTATACAATCCGGTTAAAAAAAATATATATTTCGAGTATATTCACTTTCGAGAAATTCCTATCCAGTTCCAATTTGCTCCAACCAGAAAAGAAACGTTACAAATTTTCATTTCCTCATATATATATATATATATTGGATCGAAAAGACGAGAGAAAGAGGAATCGAGGATCCTTCGAATGGATTCTTTCTGCCGGTACACTCCCAGATACATCGACGAAGTGATCGTTGTTACACGCACGTGAACAGAGGAATCGCCGTGAAACGCTAACGTTATAATAACGGTCGTAACAACGGCAAGGAGTCGTAATTTAAATTGAGTTTCTCGGTTGTCTGGCCGTAATAGCTCTATTGCACGCTACTTGAACGGAAACGCGAAGGAAAGACGGACGAGGGCCGAGAGGCGAGGAGGGAAAGTGTAAGAAAGAAACAGTGGTTCGAGAAAATGAGACGGTGAAGGCGTGTTGTCGAATTAGGTGGAGAGAGAGAAGAGAATGAATCGTGGCGGGTGGGTGTGAGTGATATCTGAACGATCCAGGTTGGGGTGCGCTGATCTAATTGATGGCCGTGCTGGGGACAGAGCCAGGATATGACGCGAAACCATTGTGGCCCACATTATTATAATACGTATATATATATAAAATATATATACGTATATATTTTATATATATATGTATATATATATATATATATTATATACGTATCCTCTGCGAGATCGGATACAACGAGCGAGAACAGGGTGACGTGGTCGCCCGGTGTAATAATCCGGCGACATTGTTCGATGCGACAGTTAGGGAGAGAGGACGGTAAGTGTCAGACAGATCGCGCGATATATCGACGATTAGGTGTTATCTGTGCTGTGATGCTTCTCGTGACTCGGGATGGACGATTGAAAAGTGAGACTCGATGGAAGAATATTTGTTATCGTTATTGTATTTTAAATTTGCGCGAATCAGTGCGGATAAACTCTTCGTTCGTGTGTAAGAAACTTTCTTAGATGGTTGCTTTTGCTCTCGAAATGGACATTTAACGAAACAAAAAACAAAAATTGAGAGCTTGAAATAAGAGAAGAAGGGAAAGTTTGTGCCAAATTCGTAAGTTTATAAGATTCGCACCGATTCAAAAAACGATTTTCCGTATTATCATCTCACCATCTCTTGAAAGAGAAAGTGTTTGAAGTTCACGTCTATTCCGAAAACGAACGAAACGAAACAAGAATTGGTCCAGGAAAAAGGCAACGATCCCTTCGAACGTCTCATCAGCAGGCCGTGCAATCGCTCCTTGGATGTCCCCGAGGGCAGTTGGCGCGTGTTCGATTCCGGCCATCATTCGTCGAAAGACATGCCGGTAAGTGGTCGCATCGCCTTTTTGCTTCGGCGCGAAGGGAAAATTGAAGCGCAACCACTCGAGAGCTCGCGTTTCCCGGGACTGGAAAGTCTACGTCGCCGCGTTCTCAAACTTATAATGAAGAAAATCCTCGAGACGATCGAGCATAGCTATGATACATAGAGTTACCAAAGCGAGAGCAACCGTGAAAACCATCCTCCTCCTCCTCCTCCTCCTCCTCGACCTTCTTCTCCCTTTGGAACCGCGCGCACCCTCCCGTTTCGCGATTCAAAGTGTCCTCGTTATAGCCGAGTGGATGTGTCGCTTGGAGCGAGGCCGGCGCGCGCCGCCATCTAACGTTTAATTGCATTGGACTTTAGCACCGGATATAACTTCACTGCCGGAAATTAACAGGCTTTAACTATTGCCCGTGCGCGCGGACACACGCGTATAAATTATAGAAGCGCCAACTCGGCGTAGAGAAAGAGAGAGACGGGCAGAGAGAGAGGGAGAGAGATTTGCAGGGCCTCGATACCGTGGGTAGGTGCAGGCATGTAGGTCTGCAATTCGTGGTGGAGGGCGTTCACACGTGTAAAATTAGGCTGTGGGAATAAGCGTGCACGTTGTGAATTGGTCGGGCTTATAAGCGTGTCGTCCGCCTGTGGACGCCTGTTATTAGAAGATCGGGCGAAATGTCACGGCGCGATAATTAATGTCCCGATACGGTAAGGCGAGCCGATCGGGGCAGGGGGAGGGAGGGGCGGAGTTATTACCGATTATGCAATATGTTTGCGAATACGTGGTTGCCTCGCGACCATCCCCCCTCCGCTTTTGCTCGTTTCAATTAGTTTCGGAGGCGTTCTTCCGTTACAGAAATAAGATTTCGCCACCCGTCCGCGTTTATTTTACCCGAATTCGTTGATAAATGCTCGGCAATAAAGGGTGATTTACGGCGACGAATCATCAACCGGTCGCTCGTGACGAATTTTAAGGCAAAGTTAAGGTGCTCGTTATTCACTCGAGGAAGAGTATCGTACTTATTACTTGCCATCTCTGCCGACGTTTCGTGCCAATTGTTTAATAATAATAATTTCATCCATGATAATGGCTCCTCATTTCTTTTTTCATCATGGATGAAAATCTACTAATCTATTCGATCCACGGGGTTCACACGCGTCTGACAAACGACACATTCACGATACCCTGAATCTTTTCGAAGAGGATCATTTCGAGAACAATAAGCGAATAAGTCCAGAAATCTCGACTCGCGAAACGAGATTTGACGAAACGACAAAGGAAAATATAGCAAGAGAGTGGGGAAAAAACGAAGAAATCGCGTGGATCCACGGGGTTCACACGCGTCTCGCGAGGGACGCGTCGGTTTATCAGATCCTTGTTGCGGAATCAAGGGAGAGCCGGTGGTTCTCGATGGTTTCGAACTTATCGGACACCCGATGGGCACGGTCGGGGCCCGAAATAATTGCCCGCAGTGAAATATAAATGATACCAAGATTGTGGAGCGGGCCGGGGGATGGGTTACGGTGTCCGTGGCTCCTTTGCCACGTGTGCGTATGCGTGCGTGGCCCGTCGACTGGCTACTTGGTACGCGAGACGTACGCGCACGTAATTGCGTGCCCGTCCTGAAATTATTCATCTCCCCGGCCACGGCTGATCCCAGCCACCGCACAGACCGGCCAGCCACCACCAGTAGGGCCAGCCCCAGCGGTATGATAATGCATAGAAGTGCCAGTCATTATACTTATACGTAGCCGGTGTATCCACTGCCCATCCTACCTACTCGCAAGCGTAGATTACACCACCTCGAGACCCCTGTGCTTCTACGCTCTTTCTCTTTCTCCCTCGCTTTCCTCCATGCTCGTCTCGCGATCTCTTTTGCTCGCGATTGTAGACCCGCACGATTGCATAGATTGCAACCGTGTTTCGCATTGCATCGATGTTTCGAGCGTGTTGGAAAACGTATATAAGGGGTCGAGATAACGTAGAAACGTTTTCGTGCACGGTTCGAGATAATTGAGAGATAAATAAAACGATGGAGTATTTAGAGACGTGGTTTACGTTTCGAACGTAATGGAAAGAATGGAAAGTTTCACGGTATTATATCAGACGGAATACGAAAAGAAATATCCTAATTCACAGAAAAGAAGAATAATTATTAGACGCCAAGTTCAAAGCAACGGCTAGTTTGAATAACATTTAACGCCCTCCATTAACCGTAATCTCTCGATTCCCAGCTGCATTCGTCCACCTAGTTGAGCTTATAATCTTCGGCCGGGTTGGCAACGTGCAATTACACGCGCGCGAGCGTTTACTTGCGTCACGGGTTGGAGATGTCGCGTTCCGGGGCACAATGTAATACCCCCTCCCCCCTCTTTTCCAGAAACTTCAATTACACGCGGAACAGCAGCGTGCAATTACGCGTTCTCGCGTGCGCGAGTCGTGTCGTTCCGGACCAGTTTATTCCCTTCCCCCCCCTTCTCTCTCTCTCTTTTCTCGTTAAAGGTGGACAACCGTGCGATTAACCGAATTTCCAGCCAAGTTTCTTCGTGTATTCCTCGCGGACACGGTGCCACGCTCTGATTCGAGCCATTAAAACTCACTTAGGATAATGCCAGGGCGATTCGTTTTTAAACGGGACACGCTCGACCTTCGAGCAATTTTATCCCCGAATTTCTCGTCCCCCGCCCTCGTCCTGTCCCAAAAAATGATATCGCGCCCCGTTGGACGATTTACACGGATACGCGGGATCCGGAGAACGGCAATTTTCAGACCTGTTGTACCTCGTAAAGCGGAGGAAAGAAAGAGTTTTATCGCTCGGCCGAAAGATATTCAAACACTGTTCGAGTTAATGGCCAACTGATTGCGGGAGGGTTAATCGCATTCGGTAAAGCGCGCTTCTAAGGAGAAGGGATAATTCTCTCTCTTCTTCGGTTTTGATCCACTCGGACGATCTGATGTGGTAGTACCGTTTCACCTGGCAAGAAATATATTATTCGAAAGATACACTTCTTTCACTATTCGGTGTATTTTTGTATAGATATAAGTCAATTTCCACTTCGATCAAATTTCGAAAAGGGAGAAGCTTCTTGGGAAGTGAATTCGATATACGAGCTAAAATAAATACTCGATGTGTAGTTGAGCAGGATGCACAAGCAACAACAGTTACTAAAAATATAACCTACGTTTGTTCCCATCCAATAATTCTTGCGATTATTAAACGATACAATAATTTTCGAAAAAAGGGAAAAAAGACTAAGACGCTGTTAAACAGGAATGGAATAAATGGCCGTCGAAATTATCGCAGAGAGAAGATTCGAAGCCTGGAAATTTCGTGATAGGGAAGCTTTACGTGTAATTGCACCCCGGCCAAAGTTTCGCGGGACACCGATCCGAGACTTTTCCGCTCGCGGCGCCACTGGTCCTTCCCCCCTGGCGACCCCTTTGTTCCATGGGAGGAGGCCTCAAGATAATGAACACAATTACGGCGAGCTTTTTGTTCTAGAAATTACACAGTAGTGCTCGCAGATGCATGTCTGCGGCTGATTGCTATGCCTCGCCATCCTCACGGCGATCGCATCGTGTCCATCGTCCTCCCTCTCCATACGCGCACACCTCGTACGTATATATATAAGCGCGTCTCCCGCTTTCTATAGAGAGACACGTTTATCCACCACCACCACCGACACGCAACGAGAAAGGGAAACGTTGGTGTTGTGCCTCTCGAAACCGCCTCGCCGCGAGAAGACGAAGAGGACGAGGAGGAGGAGGAGGACGAAGGGAGTCGTGCTCGAAAGGGGCGAGGCGGAAGGGGGAGGGCGGGCAGGGACACGGAGTAAGCTCTAATTGCATTCAATAAAGCAAATAATAGCAAGCTCATTAGAGCAGAGAGAGGAGCTGGCGAGTTGACCGCGACTCGTATGCCAACCTGCCTACGCTCTCCCCGGCCGAAGGAAGAAGAAGAGGGCGAGGAGGGTGAGGATGAGGATGAGGAAGGAGGAGCGAGAGAGACGGAGGATCGGAGGCAGAGAAAGGCAGAGAAACCGGGTAGAGGAACTGGCGGTCGTGCCGTCGTATCGTCGCGAGAACCACGGGTCCAATGTCATTTATTGTCCCTGGTGGACAAGCGCAGTTTGCCAGAGAGCGCACCCCCCTGGCCTGCTCGCGGCAAGGAAAGAGGAGAGAGAGAGAGAGAAAGAGAGAGAGAAAGGCGAGCCGATGGCCAGACGGCCCGGCCTATATGAATGGGCAATAGCCATGCAACCATTCGCGTCCTTCGTTAGCTATTTATCCCCGTTTATTATTATTCGACCGCATCCCATATATACTCGCGATCCGCGCTCAACACTGTACACCGCGTAATCGATGAGTAGCTATTCCCAGGGAATGTCAATTCCCCTCCGTTCCCTCGGATCCACGACTTTAAAATCCCTCCCTCCAACCGTGAAAGAGAGCTCGTTCGCGCGTCGTTGTTTCTTCTTTTTCCCCCCCTCCTTATCTCACTGTACACAATGTACGCGTCTATTGACTTTCGCCTTTGGTAATTTTATCGTTCGCGGCGATGAAACCGATGAAATTTTCGAGCAATTGCGATTCCTTTCGAATTTACCTCTTTTAAGAAAAATCAATTCGAAATCAATAAAACGCGAGGAGATTAGATATCTAATCCAATCTAAAATCGTGAACAAGAAACGAACAAAACGATCCCCTCCCTCCAGGAAGCGAAACTCCTCCCCCTCCTCCTCTTCCCCCTTCTCCTTGGCCGAATATGAATCCCATCTCCGTTGAAAGACAAATTAATCTACGCGAGACACAATAACGAATGCTTAAAGGAAGAAAGAGAATCCGACGTTCGGGCTCGCTTCGTTTTTTCGTCCTCGGCCATAAAGGACAACACCTGAACCGGATCCTATTTCAGCTTAACAGGGAGCGTACAACGAAGACCGCGGTCGTGCCGTGTCGTTCAGGGACACGAACAATGAACCACGCATGGACAGGAAAGCTCGTTCCGAACAAATCGAAGCGAGGTCCTTCGTGGAAGGAGCGGTGCCGCCTAACGACGGACAAAGAAACGAAGAGAGACGGAGGAGGCGAGGCGATGCATCGGCTGGAAGGGGAGAGGAGAGGAAGGGAGAGGGATCGGTCGCCCCCCTCCCCGCGCGGGTAAACGCCGGTAAGAATGGCGATTCGGCTAATGTATTCCGCGGTTGTGCACGCTCATTATTCAGCGATAATTAATTGACGGCTATAAATAAGCGGCGCGTCCCGGCACCGCGTAAATAAATGGTTCGCGCGAACCGGAATGGTAATGGTGACTTTGACGGACCGTTTAAACTGGAATAAAGCTTGGGATATACCTTCTCGGCTTCTCCCTCCCCTGTGCTTTCCTTGCTTCCTCCAGCAGTTCCAGCTAACGAATATAACTCACCTGCCGAAGTATATATCCCGATCCTTCCGTGTAAGGTGTGTCGTTGGTGGCAAAATTGGTGGATATTTTTTTTTTCCTTTTTTTACACTTTCGCTGCAATATTTACGGCGCGACGGAATTTCCTTCGTTCATCCTAGTTCGATTCTTATTATTTCTTTTACGTTTGTTATGGCGGAGGAATTTTTAAAATTTCTCTCGGACGAATTGAAACTGTGATAACGAGTCCTTCTTTTCTTTTCCAATGTACATAAAGGCCAAGATAGAAAAATATTACAAGAAATAGTTTGAGAATTACTAGTTTGTTTCTTAACTTTCCTGTAAATATGAATAATAGGCTAATGTATTTTATTAATTGGAAAAATGAGCTGAATATTCCTGTTATTCCAACAGGGGAATTAAAATTAACGAGGATAACCCGTATTAAATGAAACTCCAATAAGAGAGAGAAATATTCTTTTATTTATTTATACCTTAAATCTCTTTGTTTCTCGTCGCCAAGATAGTCGTGAATTTCTTTAAACTGTCCACCCTGTCTTCGAACTGTCCATCCAAAGAGATTTCGCCGTTTCTTCGTTCGAGGCTCGGCTTACACCTTCGCGATCCCTGATCGTGTTCCTGGAGAGGACAATGAAACTGCGATGTAATCGGTTGCGATTCTCGTGTTGCATTCGGGAGGGGAGGATTGAAAGTGGATGATTGGAAGTGGTCGGGGAAGGATTAGAGAGGATACTGATACTTCGAGAGGGAGATAAACCGATAATTATCCGTAAATGTTACTCGATCCTTAAAGTATTCGATCGATCTTCGTGATCTAACGATAACGATTTTCAATCTCTTTCCACCGTTTTTCTTCAAATTATAAATTTAAACGAAATGAAACTTATAACTCGTAATTATTATAATTTTTATAAACACCTTTTGTACAGAAACCGGATTCGCGTTGATATCTCGTATGCATACGTGTCTCGAAATACTTCCATTCCATCCATTTGCAATATTCTTTATTATATCTCGATTTTCTTTTTCTTTTCTTTTTTTCATTAAACGAGCTACACTTTCTACATCATCATATTTATTGCATCCAGAGAAATTCCAAAGAAGAAAACACCCAAAAAATAACTCTCCACTGATCGAGGAGAATCGAGTCGAGGAAATCTTCTCGATCGATTATTAACAATCATAATTAAAACGTTTCCGAACACCCTCCTCCCCGATAAAATCCGAGAAAGAGAGAGAAAAAACAATAACACGAGAAGAATCCTCCTCGAAGCAGTTTCCCCGATCAGTCCAGTATCGCGATTACTCGACGAAGTCGTAATTTAGAAAATTGTAGTTATCAAGCAAGTTTCTGGCACTGCAAACAGCGGTTAATTGATCGTTATTATCAACGGATTGCCCCGGGGATGCTGATTACGGGTGGAAACCGTTCCATTCAGCCTCCACTGTTCACCACAGCCGTTGCTGCCTAATTCTATTTGCAACGTGAACGCGGGAAAGAGAGGAGAGGCGCGGTTGCAGGCGCGAGAGGGAAAAGGCGAGGCTGGCTCATGAAAGCGGTACAAGTTATTATGGCCCCGGAGTTCGTAATAACCAGTGGCTTTCCTCCGCTTCCTCGTTCACGCCCACTGTTCTAACGTTGGACAGTGCACAATTAATTTCCAGCGCAACAGTAACTAATCGAGCCTTAATTCCTCCTCATCGCGTACACGCACGGGTCGTGAACACCCGTTCACTCACCGGCGAGAACCCATTCGACCGATCATCCTCCCTGCACGGACCATTTAAAGGATGGAGCGGATATGCTTGAATTACGCGAATTCGATTGTCGAGCGGGGAAAGAGGAAATTGCGCGAGCCAGTGTTTTTACAAAAAGTGTGATTTACATGTTCAATTTCGTGCATAAATATATAGTATAATTATACATCTGAAGGGAATAAGAAACTTTTTTTCCCTTCCTTCTTTAAAAATTAATTTTCAAAAAGATGGATGAGTTTGAAAATTCCCATCGATTTCACTTCTTTTTATCGAGTGAAGTATTATTATTATCGCAAAATTACCACGGTTACGCTTCGAATCCGAAACTCGAGAGCGAAAAAACAGGTCGGAGATATCTCGATCCTCTCGCCGAAATTCTTGGAGCAACTTCATCGGTCTACTTCTTGCCCAAGGTCGTATCTTACGCTACATTGCTCGAGTCCAAAACGCATCCCGGTGCTTTCCTCCCCTTGTCCCTTCTTCCTTATCGAGCAGCGCAGAAACAACGTCAAGAATGTTCGTTGGCCCCTCCTTTCCACGCGGACTCCTGCTCCTCTCCCTCGCCCTCGACGGCGGACCAATGGTGCAGATGCGTATCTTCGAATCGGCGAAAAAAATAATGCGATGAATAGGGAATAGCTCCCCCTCCCTCCTTTTTATCGGGCGCGTAATCTCGAAACGGGACGCGGAATCTCGCCTAATAACCTTTCCGTCGATCGACATTGTTATGGGCCGGTCATTAAGGCGAAACCGCCGCAACCCTGTTGGCGCTTTCGCTGCTTCTGCTACATCGCTTCTGCCAGCGATGTTGTAGCCAAAAAACGTGGTGGCGTCGTTTATCGAGGAGGGCAGGGGAGAGGAGAGGGGAGAGGAGGGGAGGGGACCATGCGCGCCGTTGGCTTTCATCGGCGTGCACTTATCTCAAGGGACTTGAAAATCCGGTCGCATTAAGATATCTATCGGAACAACGGATGTGCGCCATTAAACTTTTACTTTATTTAGCGCTCGGAGCGGCCTCGCGCTCTCGCCGCGAGTCAAACAGGGGAAAAGAGACAGGTCGAGAGATAGCCACGAAGAATAAACGGATGGAGGATGGTGGGAACGGGAAAGCGGGGAGAGAAGAGGCGGGGAAAGGTGCTCGTGCAATAATTTACTTACAACTATTGAGAGGCCGGTTCGGAAATAAATTGATGAGTTTTTTTTTCTTTTGTGGAACACGCGTAATGCAACTTTGTCGATCAGATTTCTCGATACGGAAAAATCTTTTCGTGTAACGATGTAAATATAAAGTATAAAATGTAGGATCAAGTTGTTTCTTTATTGATGTAGAATTATATATACGATAAGAGGTATCGAATGTTCATTCTCCGAAGAATTAATTAATTAATCAAATTGGAAGGTGAAATAAATGGAAGAGATATAAGAAGATCCTTTCTTCTATAACTGAACTATAAAATGGAGAATCGAATTGCTTCTTTATTGACGTGGAAAGATGTAAGATTAAATATTCGTATTGTTGCGCCGAAGAGAATTTCTAACCAACATTTCGCAAGAGGAAACAGAAAGAAGAAGAGTTCGCATACCTGCATCCCCTGTATGATTGTTCTTCTAGCTCCAGAACGTGTAATTATTATTTACGTTCGCTCTTAATGACCGGCTCTCGCACGACACCATTTAGAATTGCTAATGGCCGCGCATCTGTGCTCCACGGCCACTGTCAATAGGTAAAACTCATTACCTGGCCGGACTAACTAATTGGATACATTTGGATTGACGGAACGGCCGGGCACCATACGATCGGTTATTAAATCGCCGACTCTAAAGTATCCTTATGTTAATGCACAACCGTGCCACCATTACGGAATAGAGTATACACGTATACACACCGTTCCCGAGGATCGTTTACGTTAACGGAATGCCCGATAGTTTATTAGTCCCTGGCCAACGTTTCTTAGTCCATGACGTTGCAAGAAGTCGAATCGGTGGAAGCGAAATAGAAATAGAACGAAAAAGGGGAGACGAGGAAGGGGGGAAAAAGTAGAGGAAAATATATATCTTGTTCGAGCAAGATCGATCTTGCGTCAAATCAATTATTTCCCCTTGTTAACGATTCTTCGATCCTCGCTATTCTCCCATCTCTCGATTCTTATCTCTTCCTCGCATCCTTCTCTTCTCTTCCAAAAAAAACAAACTATAAGTACACTTTCCGACTCGTCTGACTTCAAAAAGCCAAAGAAGAACGAAACCAAAAATACAATTAGCCAGAATTAGCCATGAAGAAAGAGAAAAAGGAAAAAAAACGGATTATTAAACCGCTTCGAGGTCGGTTTAACCGGAAAGTTACGATCCTCCAACTCGTTACGCATGCATAGGCGCGAGCATAAAACATCTTGAATCGTCCACTTTCCTTCTCTCCTTCGACTCCACAATTTTTCCAATCCCTTCCTTCCTTCCTTCCTTCCTTCCAACCCCAACCGCGATCCTCGACGCAGAGACACCTCTCGAGAGATTCCCTTCCCCCGGATATTGTCGCGATTTTTCGCGCCTTCCGGCTGTAACGACGGGCGTCGTTACTCGCGCTGATTCAGTCCAAGGCCGCGAATTTACGGACCCACCCTTTTGGAACGAAACGCTCTCTCGTTCCCTCCCTCTTTCCCTCTCTCTCTCCACGGTCCCTTTCTCGTTAGCCGCCTACATTATATTACCCATCGAGGTGCATACATCATTCCCTCTTTATGTAAGTATCTATAACAGGCCGAGAAACATTTGCAGCTCGCGCTCGCGAGGGAGAGACGGACGCTTGGAAGGAAGGGCCGCGTGGGCCGGCGAGTGGACGCGGCTCGGCTTCGAATACTCGCCGCGGAATTGATGTACTGCGACCGACGAACAATGCCTCGTACCTCGGACGACAGGTAAACGTTGCCTTGGACCGAGCCCACGTGCCCCCTCCCAACAGAGCCTTCCAAGAGAGGCCCGCTCTCTTCGAGAAATTACAACGAGAGTCTTCCTTTTTTATCTCGGTGGTGATTGGATCGATGATGCGAGAATTTTTAACTTTTGTTCCAGTTGTCGTTTGCTGTCGTCGATACGAGAGTTGGTTGAATTTGGAGGATTGGTTATCGAAACGATAAGGTTAATTTTTAACCTGGGACGAACGTGTTTTCTCTTTCGATGCTGAGACTGACGATGCGAAAAGTTTGGGACAATATATTTAATTATATTTGTATCAGGTTTCTTTTTACAAGAAAGGGTTGAAATTCGAGTCCAAAGAACCCTCGAAGATTAATAATAAAAAAGAACAAAAGCGAAAACCTGTTGAAAAAAAAAAAAAAGAAAGAGTATCTCGAGAGCTTTGGTAAATCTAAACGGTCAAAACTCACCCCCATTAAATTCCGCGTTTGCAAGTAAATGAATACGCACGCGATAGAGGTAATTAAGCGTTAAAACGGGCTGCTACTCGCGATTACGCCCTTTGATTCCATCTCCCGTTGCCGCGTAATCAGGATGCATACGGAACATGCACAATGTTAGCGTCTCGTCGTGTAATTCTCGATAGAGCGACGCGTATCCCGATCGTATCTCTCTTCACGGACATTGTCGTGAATCGTTACTATCCCGCCCTTTTTACAGATTACGCAAGAGCTATAATTATTGCCTCACATCGGCAGAAAAAATGATAATTACTTTACATGCTTAATTACGCTCTCCCTCCTCCTCCTCCCCTTTCTCTCTCCCTCTCTCGCGGGTATGTCCAACAGCCGGTAGGCGCGATAGCGCTTTAATGGCAGAAGAATTAATTATACCCTGCACGCGATACGAAGAAAGTATCTCGGCCCTTTTTACCCGCGGGGGGAGGGGGCATTAGGGAGCTTAATTGACCGGACATTGCGTTAACGAAGATCAATGGCGGCCACGCCATCCGCAATCGATTCGGATCGTACGTAATAATGGTTCAATTATAATATTATTCGTCGATACGTTTCGCGAGTAAGCGGCCGTTATGTAGTACATTACAACGAAAATTAAAGAGCGCAAATTTTACGAATATAAATATGTGTCTATATTGATATACGTACGAATTTTGTAATTAATCCTGTAATCCTGTAGTTTTTATAATTGAAAAAAATATACGTTACTTGTTGTGTCTACTTAAAAATGAAATTAATAAGCATTCTTATATTTTAAAACATTTGGGGACGAAGAATCACCCCCGAGATCCGCGAATTTAGATATATATATATATTTTTCTCAACATTTCCAGAATTTTCGATACAAGCCGATTACAAGGAGGTGGCTGTTGGAGAAAATGTCGGCAGAAACGCGGACGTATGGACCGGCGCGCATTGTTGCGAGCTGGCCCCGATGCTATCTGGGCCAGTGACGTTGTCGTGAATTGTAAGACACCGGCGGATCGGAAACGAGCGGATCGAAGGAACCCACGTGAAATATACGTCCACGTTTCGCCTTCTATCCGCCCGATTATCTCGGCCCCGCTGTCGCTCAACCGGTAATTGTCTCTGCCCCGGCGGGGCCCCGCTTCGATACTTAATGAGACGTACGATTGCTCCCAATTTGGTATACGTAAGATACGAAAGGGGGATCCGTAACCCGGCCGAACCGATCTTACCTCTCGAGCCACCGTAAATCTTCGTGTACGCAACTGTCGCCGCTATTATGTCGGGAAAAATTTACGGTAGATTGGAAGCCGATCTCCTTCTTCCTCGGTTTTGGAGGATTTTTCTTTCTTTTTCTTTGTCACTGATAACGTGTCTCCATCGGATCCAAAAATTATTTCCCATATTTCCTCCGTTTTTTGGGGGGGATCAAAGCAAACGGAGCTAGTTTTAATTATGCGCGAATCATTAACGAGTGTGTATCTCGAATCGTCGAGATTCAAGTTGGAATTTCTTCCGATTCGAGAGGAATTCGAAACCTAGTCGTGAATCGATGTTGACAGAGAATATATATATATATATATTCGATCGTTTAGATGTATCAGGCCATGCGAACCGAGGGGAGCTCGTTCGCTTTACGTACTATATAGGCTGTGTGTCTCGCGTGCTCGTGACGAACGTTCGACTTGCGCAACAATCCACGATTCTTTCGTGGCCACGATGAATTGCGCGCTTGCAAATTAACACGTGTCTTAACGATCGAGAAGAGGAACGAGGCTTGGCTGAATTGATTCCTCTTTTTCTTCCTCTTTTTGGATATCGGATATTGGTGGTTTCTAATCGATGCTTTCTTAAGAAAACACGCAATAAGAAACGTTTCGTTTCTTGTTTATATTACAACGAACAGGGAGAAACGGGAATCTTGTGGGAAAGAAGAGAGATAATTTTCAATATAAAGAGAAATATGTTGTACATTATAGGTTGGGATTGCGTAAGTAACAGTATAGCAGGGAAAGCAACGGCGTTTGAACGAATCTTTCCGCATATCTTATCGAAAATTATTATAGATACACGCGTTTGCTTTTTTTTTCTTTTTGAATTATTACGATACGACGTTGGAAAAAGGATGTACGATTCGATAAATACGGAATTATGATTTTGAAACTGAACGACAGCTAATATATTTTTCTTTTATAAAGATAGAGAGACAGCTTAAACGAATTTTTCTAATTTAATCATTCTGCGACTGGTATAACAAACAAATCCGGTGTGGTGGATACGTTTCGCAACGCAAATTCTCATAATCTCGAGTGTAGCCCGAAGCTAACGTTCAACGATCGAATTCTTTCGACAATTATTTCCGGGAAAAAGCTGTGGCGGAGTAAGTAAATCGACGGAGAGATCCGAGTCGTGCAATCATTTTTTTCTCGGACGGTCTTCCGAAAAATTTGAAATTACGTTTTTTCTTTCTCTTTTTTCTTCTTTTTATTCTTTCTTTTCGCGGATGCCGCCCAAACGATTGAATTAATAGCGGAAAGTCATGGAATGGACTATTGGCAATCATTTGTATCGTCAATTGCTCAACAAAGCAATTTGTCACTGTTACTCAGTTCTTTGCATCTCAAATTACTCACAATAGGAGGATAATGTCGAAATGTTACATCTCGCGTGTCAACGTCATTTCATCAAAGAGACAAAAGGAAAAAAAAGAAAGGAAGAATAGCAATAAGCGAACTAGCCTAAGCACAAAGATGTCCGATTCCTGACCGATATCGTTAGCTTTAACAAATTAAACATCCAGGCAGATGGATTAACACGCAACACGTCTAGTAATTTTTTTAAACGTGTACAAATAAATGAGCATTCGAATATAAATAATATATATCAACATAAGAATTAATGGCGTTATTGGATCGTAAATTGAGCTCGAATGAAAATGGAAAAAAAGAAAGAAAAAGAAACCAAACTTTAATACTGTTGGCGAAATTTCAGAGAACTTGGCGATATTATCCTTCCACGGAAACCTACGATTACCAATGAAAAAACGCGTTTCCTCTAAGTGAGTCGCGAGCATATCGCGTTACGACAAGTAACTCTTCGCTCAAAATCAATTAGTATCTTAAACCCGCTCCGCGAGCCACGGGCATCGCGACTCGTTATCTCATCCACGACTTTACTACTATTTTCCCATAAAACATTCAAGATACAAACAAAGATTAAACCAACAAAGTAACCAAACCTCGACCATCGTTTACGACCAGGCGAGATGCTTCGAAACATTGGTTAATTTGCCGCGAAACTTGGAAGAAGAAGAAGAAGAAGAAGAAGAAGAAGAAGAAGAAGAAGATAAAGAGAAAGAAGAGAAAGAAGAAGAAAAGAAACGGCTTCAATTACCCACCGTGTACAAATCAGCCGACAGCTCTCGTCACCGAGGGCGCGACACCCAGGATACACGGTCGACCGGTTAAAAGCGTCTTTCGACCGTTCGTTTTATTAAAGGATCGCGGTTTTATGATCAACGCTCGATCGGGGCGACGCGTCGTCCACGCTGTAAAACCCAAGTATTTACGACGAGTGAGCGCGCGAAACGCGTCGCGTGGAATTCGTAATAATTCGAGGCGTTCGTTTTTAATGGTCGCTCGGCCGCTGTTGTGTATCGGCGCGTATTAAGAGGCGAATGGAATTCGTCGTGGTATCGACGCTAATGCACGCGCGGCGGCGCCTCTGTCGGCCACGTGTTTCCGGCGGGCGCCATTATTGCGTCAACGCGAAGATATGCGAGAATTATCCAGCCAATCTCGCCAGTTTCTCAGCCTTTCGCCAGTGTGTTTCTCGCGGCAGATAAGGGAACCGGGTGTATATCCCCCCTCCCCCTCCCCCTGCCTTCGAGAAGGACCGGGTACAATTATTAAAAACCGGTAGAATCCACGCTTGTTCCAACGGGCGAACATCCCATCGGGCCTAAGTACCTATTTGTTGGTGTCGTGCGTGCAAGTGACTCCGACCGGGGTAAGACACGTCCCCTGTGTTCAGTGATAAATTTCATCGGAACGACGAATGGTTGTTCGGGATTTGTACTTCCTGGCTACGGGGGAAAATCACGGCGAGACGGGTTCCATTGGAATTTACCATACCGCGGTTCTTGTGTCGTAGCCAGGCGCTCGGTTTAGGTTAGCTTTTCGCTTCTTGCTCCTCCCCCTCCTCTTCCTCCTCCCACTTTGCTCGAGCCGATCGTGTGCACAGCATCCTATCCTGCCATTTCTCGGATCCCTCTTTCCTTCAAATCTCGAAATCCAAGAATCCTCTAGAAAAAGAAAAGAAAAAAGGACCGTTACTCGTATCAAGCGAAAGTTAAATAAAAATATATAAAAATAATCCAGTTCGCTTTGCAAACCAGTTACCTACACGAGCACCTATTATTTTTTCGCGCCATAACCGTAACACCAGCATCCCTCCGTTTCTTCTCCTCCGAACAACTTTCGTCAGCGGAACGAACGACTGCAGCCTGTGAAGGATCACGGAAGGAGCGTGACACCGAAAAGGATGGCAGGAAGGGAGGAGAAGAGGCGAGAGAGAAAGAGAGAGAGAGTTACGGGAGACTGGAGGCCCGACTGACAGTGAGGTGTCGGGTGGTCGGGGTCCGGCTCGCTGTCAGCTTGTCAACCTGTCAGCCCACGCACGTTGGCACCGCGCCAACCGGCCCCAGTGTGGATTCACACCGACTGTGTTCGCGCGGCGCGTGCACACAGCCGCACACAGCGGCTCCTCTCTCTCTCTCTCTCGACACGCATTGTTCCGGCCGCGGCGCGTATAAGTGTAGTACCTACGCGTAGAGACGTGGCTGACGGCGTCCGATCCGCGGCTTACATGGCCACGTCATTAGTCGCGGACGTCGTGTCTTCGATCCGCTTTAACGAGCGCTCCTCGAAAAATTCCACGCGCGGTTCTCACCCCTAAAGGACGGATCCCCCCCCGATTCCGGATGCGAGCGAGATTCCGACACGGGTGCGATAATATACCGCGGATTAAGCACGTGTGCGTTGCTCGAAACTTTTTCTTTTTCCCTTTTTCAGACCATTTTCTCGCCCCATCGGATTCAATTGATCGCGATTTAGGGGAATGTACGGTTAATGATTGTAACAAGTACAGGAAGGGAGAAGTTGGAGTGGAAAAATTTGTACGTAAATGTTATTTATATATATATGTATGTTGGGTGTAATTATTATACGGGTTGGATCTAAATAAACAAAAGGGAAAACGCGCATGCAACGGAATGCACGTACCGAGGAGAGAATGCCGAGATTGCAAAAATATGTTAAATGGGTGAAAAACATGAACACTATGCGAAACGGAAAAATGTATTCCTGGTGATTAATTTAGAGGTAGTTTTATAATTGGCTAATTAAATTTGATGGGTTACAAATATAAATATTATGGTGAGCTATCAAGATGGTTCCAGAATGGCGAACCAGTAACGAAATTCAATTTATTGGTAGTGTGAATTTGTAAATATCATTCAATTTTTCTAACCTGAATGATGAGACTTAAATATATATATATATGTGTGTGTGTAATAAAATTCCATCTCTATAAAAATTAATATAGATTTAATCAAATATAAATAATTGGTAGCAATTAATTACGACGATCCAATTGATCATTCTTTTCTTTAAGGATATTTGCTTATCGAAATATATAATAAAATATATAATTAATATTTTTATTTATTTTAATATCATCCGTTAATTCTTTTTTCTTAAAAACTTCATTACTTCGTTATCCAGTATATAAAGTTGAACATTAATTAACTCCTTAAAGCCACTTCCTTCATATATCACAATTTACTTCCTCTTTTATAACATTATCACGCACTTCATACAACATTTAAGTTTATTAATTCGTAGAGAAAATGTGTATTCTCAGACTTGTACAGTAGGATTCGAGGTACACGCTACCTCGTAATTGTTAATTATATATCTAGATTCCGAGTGGTTGATACATGAATTAAATTTCAATTTTTAGAGACAAGACTTATATATATATATATAAAACACCGTTGATTACAACTGATTTATGGATATTCAGATATTCGAATTTCTTAATTAGGAAAACTAAGAGGGGGTGGAAGTGAAGTAACGTCTATGAAAATAAATAAATAGGTAAATCACGATAAATCGACTCTCTCTCTTTCGCGTTACCGATCATGTACAAAACTTCTCGATTAATTAATTTTGACGATCTACACGCGGCGATATATATTTCCAGCGTTACTTCAATCGGTTGTTGACCGCTCACGCAAACAGAAATGGTATCGACGTGTCACGATCGTCAAACTCGAGCCAAAACGATTTGCAACAGCACGGCGATCGTAAGTCGTTGGTACGAAACGCAAACTGGCAAATCAGGAACGCGATAAGGGACCTTCTCGATCGCCGCGGGCATCTATCAGCTTACTATTGAATTATTTAATTTATATATAAGAGTCCCGTTTCTCAAAGTGCGCCGCGACTCGGCCGCGCGCCAATAAGTCACGGCTGGAGATGATTTACGCGCCGATCCACAATGATAATGCACGCGATAATTAATAAAATTCACGATAATTTACGATCCTGCCATGCTCGCATGAGAGCGTCACGTGCACTTTCGTACGTGCACGAGCACATGTGTGTAAGTATCCGTATAGTAACCATCACGAGTATCGCTTCAGATTTAGATTTCGATAATTTTAATGGAAATATGATGTATTAATACGAACCGCGATGCTTTAATATTGTACACCCGTAAATAAAATCGTTTCGATAGAAAAAGGGAAAAAAAGAAATACTCTACCCGATATTTTTCAATTTACACGCATTATAAAATATACTTTTGCAAGTATAGGAAAATATAAAACCAGAAGTAAAGACATTTTTGATTCCACTCTTGGTTTGATCGATAAGTGAAAAAACGAATAGAAGATTTTAAACTATCCGGTTTCTCGAGCTCTCGTCGTTCCCAGCACGCTTCCACTTCCTTCGAGCTTTCTCCATCCCGAGAGTTCACCCCCGAACGTATCATTATCCGGTAAGTCATCTTAATTGACCTAACCCCGCGCGGTGCGTGGTTGGCCGGTAATCGGCGCGATTAAATCGATCGATCGCCGACGCAGCGAGCGTATATATGATAATTCAGTGGGCAACCAAAGGCGGCGGTCAATGGTCGCGCACCTGTTCTCTAAACTCTCTATCCCTTCTCTCTTTCTTGCCCAGACCACGTTATCCGTTATCCGTCCCTGTCCCTCTTGGCCAGCCTCTCACCACGCTTACCACGCTTCCCTCTCTTTCTCTCCCTCCTATAGGTCACGACGCGTCTAGGTTGTTGGGAGGCCGTTTACCCCTTGCCACGATGCACAACACGCCCGTCCATCTATCTATCTCCCTTCGTATCCTCTCTCCTTTACCAATTTGCCTCGTTGTTCGTCCAATAATTGTTTATATTCCTACGAGAGACAGCGTCTTAACAGCTCCGTTGCGACAAAAATCGAAAAAGAAATTCAACGCGATGGATTTTACGGAAATACGATCGATGTAAAAATGCGCCTTTGTAATACGGAAAGGAGCGAAGGCAACGTCAACTTGCGCGTATCAATCGCGTATATATGTCTAGTATAATCTCGTTTCGATCGTTGTTCCATGGAGAAGCGGGTCCGGATCGAGGCGGGTTAGCTTTTAGACCGAGTATTAAATGGCTGGATGCGTGAAACGCGCGAACACGGGCCCGGCTCTCTTCCGGAGATTAATGGCGGCGCGCCGGCCCTCGGTCGCCGTGGAATTTAAATAGCTTCGAATTGATGTTTGCTTTAAGAACTATCGATACGCACGGCTTTCTCGTCGTGTGATCGTCGGCAGGAATTGGAGGCGACACGATGAAACCGGAATGGAAAATCGGATAGAGAGTTGCATAGGGGTGGATTCTCTTCTCTTTATGTTTAAAACAGGGTAGGATACGAAAAAATTGGTACAACGATTGGAATGATCTATCGAGGGACGCTTTGTTGTATCATCGAACCGATCGATCGTCCTCTCGAATTCGCTTCGATTCCGCGTATATTATAAAAAAAAATGGAAAAGAAAAGAAAAAGAAGAAGTATCGGTATTAATTACGATAGACAAACAAGTTGTCCGACGGAACGCGCACTAAAACCTCGGCGCAAATAAAATTTTTACGACTCCGAATATATGTGAATATGAAAAGTATCGGGCCCGAGTAGAAGAAGCCTCGATAAACGGGACGTAATATTGCGTCGAGGTCTCGAGGGGAGATAAATCTGGGCGCGAATAAACAATGGGGGAAGGGATAGGGAGGGAAACGAATGAAACCAATTATCCGTACATCTTCACGATCCACACGTCGTTACGATCGAGAATTCGACTTTTTTTAAAACTTTCCAACCTCTCCAAGAAGAGAAGGAGGAAGAGGAAGGAATATAATGATAATAACCCGAGTGAAAATATAGAAAATATTACGTGCGTTCCATAAACGCACGTTCCTCACCGTTATTTCCCCTCGATATTTCAAAGGAGACAACGTGTAAACCTTATTGCCATCGTCTCTTCAACCAATCTCCGATCCAACAAGCGAGGATCGGACGCTGGTTTTAAACCGGGGACCGCGCGAGGGATAGCCGTGGTTGGGTGAAAGGTGAATCACTTCAGATGCGGAAATGTGTCGCCGGATCGCAAGGTTCCGGTGCACGGTCATCGTGACACAGTCGTCCTGCTATCTCCTCGACGTACGGGCCTCATGCCTTTCACTGGCCGACGTTCCTCGAGATTTAATAGACAAATAGAAAGACGTTCGCGCGCGTAATATATGATTATCGTCGGATACTTTCCGGCTAAACTGCCGTAATACATGGTTGAATGGTAAATAATTGCGGCGCGCGCGAGCGAGCGAGTAGAGAATAGAGAAGGGGGGGAAAAAATGCGTGGTCGAAGCTCGAGATGGAGAAACTACAACGGCGCAATGTCGAGTATAATAGTTAATAAATACCTCGGCAGCCTATCGAACCAGCGCATCGCTTACAATTCTCTCGGCCAGGATCCATCACGCACGATTAATTATCTCTGACGAAAGCTTTTCACCGACAATTCTTCGAAATTGCTTACTCTCCGATCGACGACAAGGAGTGCAATGTCACTCAGATACAAGGTCATCTTTGGACGGTCGTCCAACGTTTCTCTCGATGAAGAAGAAAGTAACGGGTACCGTACAGAGTAGTAGTAAAATTCTCGAACGATGTTTGCAACGGATGGATCTCTTTCTCTGCGATTAACTTACGAGATGCATGTAAAGAAGAACCGAGAGGACAAATATTCTCGCGACGACGAAGAATTCTGCGAATGTTCGAACGATCCTCTTCCTTCCCGAAGAGTTACAATTAATACATCTAATTTTCACGTTGGTGCACAAGAATCAAAGCGAATACCTGTTGGAGGGAAGTCGCAAAAGCATCGGAGGCAACCGTAAAGGCATTAAAGAGATATCGACGAAGAAAATTAATTTCCTGTGGAACGCGCGCTGGCGTTGGTCTCTGTCGGGCGAAAAATAAAAACATGGTTTCCACGTTTTATCCGGGAGCCAGCATGCGGCTACGCACTACCAATTTGTAGACGCGTGCATGCGTGGCGTGGACGATTCGCAGGTAGACAGGGAGAAAGAGGGAGAGAAAGAGGAGAGCGAGAAGGGAGGAAGAGAGAGGAGAGGCGGCCTTCGCCACGGTGGTAGTGCGTACGCACGCGAGAACACCTACACGACAACGCCCGGTTGCGCGTATCCCAGGCCCGTTGTAGTCCCGGTTTCTCTCTCTCTCTCTCTTCGCGGCATGCGTTATAATCTCGATATCCCATATATCCACGTACAAGACATGCCTCCCATTTTAAATATACCATCGTGTAATTCATAATAAATGACTTATAAATGCAATGTACTTTTTGTAGCGGGGAATCGCGCGCCCGTTGTGCGAGCAACCACGCCGTGGCTCCTCCTTTTCTTGCGGTGCGCGGCGCCGCGCATGCGCGGCAGCGTCCACGCATGCGCCCCAGATACGCTCGCAGCACGGGCGCATGCGTAGCCGCGTGACGCGTCGTTCCTCGCTTTTTGTTTCTCCCGTTGTGGCGGTCGTGCGCGTGTAGCGGCGCATTTTTATCGCCGCGTAGCGCTTCCCTCTTTTTCTTTCTCCTCCTCCTCCTCCTCGTTTCTTTCCTTTCCTTCTCTTATGCCTCGATGGTTTAGACGAATTAAAAGTGTATCGCGGCGGTTTTATTTAAAACCTCCGCATTCCAGCTTTCCCGACGGTATCGCGCTCGTTTTTCTCCTCGTTCCGCCGGTTTAATTTCGTTTCTAGAGCAAATTACGAATCTCGTAACGCGAGATTACGGCCTCGTTTAGAATCGAAAAAGCGATAGAAATGCGTATACAACACGTGCTCTTCCATTTTCGTTTCTGTGATCTACCACCCAACCAAGAAACTTATCGTCCCCTTATCGTTCAACGTAACGACTCCCCCTCCCTGGAATCTCTCCGTATCGACAATCGTCGGCGTATAATACCGTTACGTGGGCGTATTAAAACGAGCACTCGGAAACTCCAGACGACCGTGCGACGGAGCGTGCGATTGGAGAGGACGGGGCGGAACGGGAGGAGGGAAACACGCGACGAGGACGAAAAGCCGTCTATCGGTCCGTGATCTATCTCCGCCCTCGGTTAAACGGTTGTCGCCGATACGAATTACCGGGTAGCCGGGGCCCCATGGATCTTTGTGCTTCTCGTGTGTTATATCGAGTGGGTCGAGAGCCGTGCTGCGTGACCGTGCGCCTCCTGTAAAAGACACGGGGAAGATTTATCGAAACCCGATGCGCCGCAAATGCGCCGATATATGTGTGTCGAGGGCCGCTCGAAAACGCTCGAAGAATCGTTTCGTCGATACGAAAAATAAAGGATCGTCGCGCCTTCGTCGTGGCCGCGCGCTGGCCGTGCGTACCAGCAGGGGTGCGATTAATCGTCGTAAGCAATCGCTTATATTCTGGAATTTTAATTCGCAGTCAGTTAACCGAGCTCGCGGTTGTCTACGGGACGAGCAAAACGTCCATTGGGTATTGCGAGAGAACCCGTGGATTCAAGCGGCGCGAGACCGGCCAACGTGTATCTATCTACGCGGGCAACAGCCGGGGATCTAGTCGAGGCGGGCCTCGACACCTGCGTCGCAGAGGCGGTCGTAAACACGCTCGAGGATTCGAACGAGTGACGACGATTTCTCTGCCTATCTGGCTACCTGCCGTACCAACGGCGCCAAAATGGAATAATAGATTCGAGGGACGTTAAGTAATAATAATATTATTATTATTAATCCCTTGTTATTAATATTTGACGAGAAGATTACTCGTCGGCCGATTCTCACCGGTGGTCGAGGGTCGACCCCTATATCACGCCACACCACACACTGTTTCCACCGCTCGTTGGTCGCGCAGGGAGGACGGGCCATGCCTCTTTTTCGCGTGGAACGGCCGGAAAGTACGCGAGGCATGTGTATTATACTTATAATAGCCAGCTATATACGCCGGTGGTGTACAAAGATGTAAAACGGCGAGGTTGTACCCGGCCAAGATTCCACGTCCCTCCCCCCAGCGGGGGGCCGCCGCTAAATAATGCAATAACACAAGAATTATGGCAACTTAATGATACTTTATGTATAATTATACGGCTGCGTTACAGGTCGCTCGGCCATTCTGTCCTCCGCGGATCGCGGGTGGTTGCACCGCCTCCCCTTATTCCCAATAAATCCCGATTCGCTTTGCGTCGCGTGATTTCCTCCGCCATTTTGCTATCTAGATACTGCTCGCCAATCTGCAGGAATGGTAGCTCGATCGACTCGTGTTTCTAATATAATTCGACAAATTTTTCCACTTTTGTTAATTTTTCCCCTTTCCTTTTATTTTTAAGCACTCGAAAATCGAATCGAAACTATTCTCTGTTCAAATTCCAAAATTATCGAAATTTCGTTTCTCGCTCGAGATTCGGGGAACGTATTAGCATATTTTTCGCGGGACGTTTCTTCGGCCGAGAGAGGAATGTCGCTTTCTTCCTTCTCCTTTGTTATTTCTTCGTCGTACATATTATTCCAACGTAATAACGTAGCAACATTAACTTCGCGTTTTCGAGTGAAACATGGTTGCCTCGAGTGAAAAGCAAGAGGAGAAGAGGATGGTCCATGCGCGGTTAGGCGCCCCACGGCGAGCATAATCGCGGCAATTTGGCCCAAGAAATCCCCATTCTACATTGTAGCCTGACAATGCAGCGAGTGAAACTTAATGGGGAAGCAAATTGGGAAATCTCGATCGAGCGTATCTCGATACTTTTCTCACGAACCCACCACCACTTCGCCCCCTTAGTCTCCCCTCCGTTTCGACGTTCGACGCAGCGACACGATGTCACGCGACGAGTTATGACGAGTTACTCTCGCCGGTGTGTAACTTTGTACAGGTTTTTAGGTGGCGAGCGGTTAAAAGCGGCACGGACGACGATTCATTTAAAACACGTTATAAGCCAAGTGGTAATGGCCTGTCGACCATAATTGTCGATCCTCTTAAACATCTCCTCGATGCGTGTTCACATGGTTTCGACAGAGAGAGAGAGAGAGCGACGTTTTTTACTCGCATTTATTAACCGCAGATATATCGATAAGCGTGTGCAAGCTTCTTTCTGGGCTTTTTAGCCGCCTTAACCGAATACGTGAGGGAGATCCAAGTATCGAGCCTCCCCCCGATGGGCGCGTCTCGTAAATGCTTCAAGGTTTTGTCGTCGTGCGAGTTTTTTTTCTTTTTTCATTCGAAACAAGATCGTGAACCGCCGCTTCCGTGACAATTAATCGACCCTCGGAATTTCTGGGCTGCGATCGGGATGTCGGTCACGATTTCAAACGGCTGGAAACAAAGACGAGGATGAGATATTCGATTTCCATTTTTCACCATAATTCGGTAATAACAGTTATTCAACATGGAATTTAAAAAATCCTATTTTTAATCACGTCCCAACTTGGAGATTCTGTTCGCGAGTTCACAAGGATTACTACAAAAGATTAAAGTCGATTTATCGAGCGACTACCGTGTTGTCCCCGTTGCAGTTTATCTAAATTATAGCTCAGCCGTTCGTAACAACACGTTACTCCATTCCCCTCTCTCTCTCTCTCTCTCTCTCCGTTGCCAACAAATCTGTAAACATCGATCTATCGCGCGCGCGGGAAGTTGCAGCCAAGAAGTTCAGCCGGTGGCCGATCCTCGATAACGAGGTGTTATTTTCTTAATAGATTTCCATTATAATATATTCCAACCGATTTGTTGAAAAACACGCACGCACGCATACACACGAATAATTAAACCGTGGAAGACGAATCGAAGATGGAAGATGGACAAAAAGAAAGAAAAAAAGAAAGAGTTACCCAACTTTTCCAATCTCTCTCCGCGACTGCTCTCGTCTACCTGCGGACAGGGGGGAAGAGATAACGAGAGCCGGTGCCCTTCGAAACATTTGACGAGTGTTTCGTGCGAGGCCACGAGCGAGGAAGGATGCCTCGGCCCTAAAAGAAAGAAAAAAAGAAAGAAAAATCAGCCCACGGAACGATGCAGCCGCTCGTGTGGGGTGAGACGAACCGTGGAGGAGAAGAGATCCCAGGGACAGAGAAAGGGAGGGAGGGAGGAAGGGAGAAAGAGGAAGAGAGAGAAAGAGAGAAAGAGACTGGTAATTTATAATGTGTAATATGTAAAGTGGTAATGGACGGCCGGTTGTAGTGGTCGCGTTCGATGCAACCTGGAACTGCAGGTTGAGAGAGTCTGGAGGCGAGCCGAGAGAGGCGAGCCAGGCAACTGGCCACGAAGATGTTGCGAGGGGAGGGGAGGCGTCGTATGGGGTACCTGGCCCCGTGAGGGCAACGAGGACGAGGGGGATGAGGGACAGAAAGAGCGAGAGGGACGAGGATGAGGAGGAAATCGGACAGGGAAAGAGAGAGAGAGAGAGGTGGTGTGGGCATCGAGGGGAAGAGCGAAGAATACGAAGAGAGAAAGAGAGAGAGAGAGGGAGAAGGAGAAGATCAACCGCCACTGCTTGCGTGTCGAGGCTTAATGAATGCAAACCACGATCCGGAGGCAGCCCGCTCGACCTGTTGTTTTCCAGTCCAGATAGCCTATAATTTTTATTGTCACGGGAGAAATAGCAGCCTGATGGAGGCACCGGCTTATCTTGCTCCTCGTTTTGCGTCCCGGCAAACCGTGTTCCACGCGTTTTGTTGCCTTCTCCTCTTAACCCCCTCCCTCCCCTCCATTTCTACTTTCTCACCCTCCCCTCACCGCTCGGTCTAAATCCACCCTCCTTCGATGATCCTCCTTCGAAATCGAGGGGATCGTCCCACGCGATCCTTCGTCGTTACGAGAAGAAATCGACTAAAAGAAGGAAAGGAAAGAAGAGAGGGAAGAGGAGAGGAGAGGAGAAAGGGGTAAAAGAGGAAGCTCTCGATAAACGGGGAAATCGGCCGCAATCTCTAGCCTCCGCGATAACAATCGTTCCATTATTCGATTTCGATGCGTGCACGAAGCAAGAAAAAGAAGAAGAAGAAGAAGAGGAAGGGAGGAGGAGGGGGTATCGCGGAATACAGAAGAATTTCGAGCCGTGCCGCAGGTGCAGTGGAGAAGGCTTCGATCGGCAAAGATCGAAGACTGGTGTAATCGGGTTCGAGGAATCGGATCGAGGGAGCGGAATCGATGAAGACACGTCGGATCGCCAATAACGATTATCCCGGATACTACGAGGTAGTGGTGGTATCATCGTACTCCCCGCGTGGTATTCAACGAGCCTTGTTATACGCTCGTTGCGGCGGCGCATTGTCGATCGAGCTCCAATGGTTTCGCGGAATCCCACTGCTACCCCGCGGTGGCCGTAACATCCGCGACGCTACTAGCGAAATCGATCTGGTGAAACACTATCCGATGGATCGAATTTGAGGGAAACGCTGCTTCCGAGATTCTTCTTTCGACTTGTTTATATATACATTTTTTCATCGTCTCCTTTCAAAGATAAGAGTTTACGAAATTGGATGGACACTGTTCCAAAAGAAACGTTTCAACTCTCGCATGGAGGATTTGTTCGAATAAAATACGCATTAGTATCATTGTTCGCGATTCAATTGCGTGCGTTCGATGGATGGTCGGAACGGCGTCATCATCATCGTCATTATCGTCCTGCGCTTCGGCAAGAAATTCCGAACGGTATAGCGACCGCAGGGCAATCAGCGTTAACAATGTTTTATTGTTACGTCACGGATCGGATCGGATCGGATCGGATCGGATCGTGCACGTAGCAGACGGACGGACAGCCGTGCATTAAGCTTATCATAACGGTGTGCCGTTAAGTCGCCGTCAGGCCGAACCCTTCCCCCTCTCGCTCGCGCGAGCGATCGGGGGGGAAAATAAAAGAGCGGCGGCGAGAAGGGGGGTGAGAAGGTTGGAGAGTGAAAAGAAAAGGCGCGTCGAAAGAGTATCCGGGCGGGACTCGTGAGCACGAAAATTTGAGACAGGAGAAAGTTCGGTGGCCGTGAAACGATTATTCCACCGAATCTTTTTTCTTCTCTCTCTCTCTCTCTTTCTTCCGATTCGAAGCGCCATTGAAAACGCGACCAAACGCGTTGGCTTATTGGTCGGTTTGTTTCGTCGCGGATGTGAAATTTGTGTAAGGTGTAAGCAAGGTCGTCGACGATGATTGGTTGTAAAAGTGGCCATGGATGCGTATTTTAAGCGTGATTTTCTGATTGTGAGAAGAATATTTGGATGTTTTTTTTTTTTTGAACGATGAAAGTCGAAGAGAAAGAGAGAGGGAGAGAAAGAGAGAGATAGCATTGTTATTTTCCTCGTATTTAATGAACAATAAACAGATAATTATTCATGAGATGTTTGAGTCGAGTTAAGTACCAATAAATGTACACGTGGACAGAGAGCCGAAGTGCACTTAATGTAATGACTGCATGAAAAGTTTTTTCAGATAGAATATACCCAGGCGATCATTGGATTGATCGAGGTGAATAACTAAAATGACTAGCTCGTTCCTCAGATCCTATCTTTCGTTTAGATTACACGTGATGACACACGTACAGCAGGAAGATATCGTTTTGTATCGATGACAATCCATAACGTATCTAATAATATACCCGTCGAGTTATAAAACAACGAGTTAGTCAGTTTCTTATCTTTCCTTTTCTCTTTTCTCTGGAAAAAAATATCATAAATTTCTACGATAAATTTTTATCATATTCCAATTAAAAGGAAACGTCGAGACATCGTCTTGACGGGAAAAACCCCAATCTTCGTTTTATCAGAATTAAAAGATGATATCCCAGTTACAAATCTTGATTAAAAAGAAAGGAAAAAAAAGAAACATACAGCTGCGTACATGATTTGGCGAACCGTTTCGTTTCCGTCCGATCCTAAAAATCGCACGGGGGTAGGGGAAAGAAAGTAACACCTTTGGGCGCTTTAATACAACCGAACGTTTCAGTTAACTGTACTCCTATATGATAGGTTGTTCGTTCTCTCTTAGATATACTAATATATGGCGCATGAAATGAGCAAAGCCGTGAGCCGTACCGACGGGATTGGTGTACGCGGTGGGGGAGTGGATGTTGAGGGGGGTGAAGGTGTAACGGAACCCCGATGATCCACGTATTCATCATGCGCGACCTTAAGCGAGAAAAAAGTGACAACCAATTTATAACCGAGATAATTACAATATCAAGTGGCTGGCTTTTAATATATGCTTAATAACCAATAATGAAATCGTGTCGACGAGATCCCGATTCCTTTAGCGGATCCCTTCCTTTTTTTCTTTCTTCTTCTTTTTTTTTTTTTTTTTTTCCGTCGACGAGAAAAACGCGAAGTTTCCACGGAAAATTGATTTTCTATGCGACGAAAAAATCCCGAGTATCTCGAAATTTAATGAAATATAATATCGTGTATTTTTATTCGAATTTTGGAAAATACGTAGCAAGGCATTGCTACGTTGAAAGAGATTAGAAAGTCAAGAAGGCTAAAAACTTTAGGAATATTATTTCTTTCCCCGATAAGAAGTAGGTAATGATTACACTCTTTTATTATGTACCGTACAATACATAATTACGCTTTCGACTCGTCAACCAGATGTAGCTTCATCAAATTCCATTAACTTCTTACGATAAATCATTAAGCTAAACAGGACGTTTTCCAAAAGGAAAAGAAAAAAAAAGAAAAGAAAAGAAAAGAAAAGAAAATTACATGGGTTTGTAATAGAAAGTATTAAGTTAAAAATTGGAAAAAAAAAAAAAAAGAATTGCAATCCATTCTATTTGTTTTCTTATTACAGAGAATTATGGAAGTTACTCGTAAAATCCATATAAAAATTCATATCTCGTTAGAAAGATATTTTTCAAATTAATGATTGGTAAATCTGTCTCCTTCCCTCCTTTCTACAATCCCGATGCTTTCCCTTGGTTGGAAACCAGTATTCCAGCTACACGGCTAATATTGAACAAACTACATCCTCCCATTTTTTTTTTTTTTTCAAACGCAAGGATTTAAAGTAGTTAGTTCTAACGACAGTGTACATTAGAGAGGTTCAATTGCATCATACAACAAACAACATAACATTCTACAAACACAAGGTACAAAGTGTCTTAGCAATAACTTTCTAAGAAAACATTTTCAAACCCGTACTTAAGAGATTGTTTTTTCTGAGAACGGCATTTCCTGTCGCATTCTAAGCAAACGCCTTTGGGTTTGACGACACCTTAACCCAAGTTAGCTGACTGTGTGCGTCTGTCTTCCAGTCTGCGAAAAAAATTCTCTACCTCCAATAAGAAAGAATACGAGAATCATGGGAACATCTATGAGATAGGGAGAAGAAGGTGGAAAAAGTAAAAATAAAAATATTACTTTACGCGAGTCAAAATTGTTTGAACTAACTTGGTTTCCAAGTATTGCCACACTTGCACACAATTTTCGCGTCCACGAAAACGCGAACAACAGCGCGCGACGCACACCGCGTCTGTTAAATACAACAAGTGTGTCACCGAAACGAGCGAATCTCGCGGCAGAAGACTAATTGACAAACATTGACGGATCGCCGGTGTAATGGCCGAAGTGGCCTTTGTTGACACGAAGACCTTTACTTCGACAACGCTTCCCACAAAAGCTCTACACCTTCCACTCCATTTGCTCGCCGCTTCTCTCATCACTCTCTTGCGACACGAAACCTATTTCCTACATCGCGCGTAAGATATATACCCTTGAATCAACAATCTCCTCCACTACCGAACGACCCACAATTTGAAAATCTATCTTACGTTCGACGTTGGCGAAAGAAAGAAAAATATATATTTCCGAGCCTCTCGTTTCTCAAACCGTAACAAGATACAAAAAAAGGAAAAAAGCTTCGAAGAAATTCCCAAACTTTTCAAATAAGGATACATCGAGGAGATACATTAAAGAGAGAGAGAGAGAGAGAAATTGGCGGGAAATTCGAAGTTATCGAACGATCAGATGGGATCAGAGGAGAGGTTGTTTATTTGCACGAGGAAGGTGGAGGAAAAGGGGAAGGGCTGGAAAGGATTCACCGATAATCTCATGCAAATTGTTAAAGTTGTACCATTAGCGGGAACTAATGTCGCCCTCCGCGGCGTACGCGGGAGACGTGCGGGGCGAGTATAATATTGATGGGTTTGACATGGGGTTTTGAAAACGTTCGATTGGCCCGATTCGAGCGAGGGCTCGTGAACCCCTCATTATTTATTAAATCATCGCCCGCCAACTCGTGGGCGGCCTCGCCTCTCACGCGAAATTCGTCTCGCTTGAATAAGGCGAGGACGATTTAAGAGATTATGGGACGAGGAGGGACGCATTATGCAAAACGATCACCGCGAGAATAATAGGCGCCGCTTTTAGCCGGGATGCGCACCTGTCCTCGCAATGAGAATAGAGAGGAGGGAGGGGTAGAAGAGGAAAAGAAAAAGTATGCAATGTCCCATCGTTTATATTAATCGAGAGGATCGCAATACCGACGCGATTCTTTCCTATTGAAAATGTACAAATAATACGCTTTCAACTATTTTGTATAAATATATATGAAAAAAAGAGAGTTATGGAGAAACGTGGACGAATAAAATTTTCAAGATCACTTCATATTCTTTCTAAGTTAATAACTGGGAAGGAGCAATAGAAAGAGTACTATTAGTGTATTTAAAAAAAAAAAAAAATGTTCGTTTTATAGTAATTATTCCATGTGTTTCTCGAAATAAAACTGTCGCGATAAAGCGGATAATTATATATCATTCGAGCACCGATCAAAATGATAAAATCATTAATTAAAAACGGTTTTTAATCATCCGTGACACGTACGAGCGATCGAACAACCTATGCAGATCACGTTTGTCCAACCCGAAGAAACGAAACTTTTATTTTATTTAACCGAGGCTGGCAATCAGCCGAGCATCATCATCATCCTCCACCTCCTCCTCCTCCTCCTCCTTCTCCCGCTCCCGGCCAACGCTTCTCTTCAATCGCGTGATCCAAGCCGAGCATCCTTTTCACCCACTTCCTGCTCCTCACGGTCGACGTAAAACCCTGCACACGTCGCGATCCAGATATTATCAATCATTCGTTTTAATTGCTAGACAAATGGACGTATTAGGCTACGTCCAAGGAATATAAATAGTACGTTCGTGCGTTTAATATTCTATCAGCTTGCCTCGCTAATTTCCCTCTCCCTCTCTCTCTCTCTCTCTCTCACTTTTCAACGCTATATCCTTCTCCCTGTTTTCCATTAGTTGGGCGTTTAAAGACTGAAAGAGGCGAGCGAGCTCCTTGCACAATCTTCGCACAATACAATAGTTTCGTTGAGGCTGGAGAGAGCGAGCGAGCGAGCGAGCTCTGCCTTCCTCCCTTCCCTTCCCTTCCCTTCCCTTATCCCATCGTTTTCTCTCGTTTGGTCTCTTTCCAACACGCGCGCCTCTCGAATCCGGGAATCTTTATGAAAGGCATAAACGGCCATCTTCGGTAACGGTACCGGGCCGAGAATGGTATTCATAATTATACAGTTGCGACACACGCATTATTTGTTCAGAATTGTAATGGCCACGAAGAAGGTCCCCTTTCATTGAATCGAGCTGAGCGGCCGGTATAAAACGTTAATCGCCGTGCCACGGCAACGATGTCCTTTACGACCGATTATAAATCGTCGCTTTCTCACCGCGTTTACATCCGACTCTCGATAGGAGAGAATATAATCTCGGGCCCGAGATTCCGTTTTTAACGCTCCAATCCTCCAATTCACGATTCGATCGATCTTCGGGGATCGGAATATTATCGTTACGCGTTAAGGTATGCACGTAAGAATCGGCACGCCGGAATCTCTTCCATTCGCGGTGTTGGAATGCTTGGGTTAAGGAGGTGAGGAGAATCGTGTTAACGACACGCGTGTATTCCTCGAATCTGGAATTTTTCCCCCTTTTCTTTCCTTTCCTCTCTCTCTTTTTTTCCCGATTTTTGGAAATGTTTTTGGAATTTACGCGGCGACGGGAATGCGATCGGTTCGGATCGAAGCGAGAAAACTTGTAAGCAGAGTGATTTTTAATCGATTAATGGTTGTTGCTCGATCAGGATTGCGACGACGAATGTAGAAAGGATATTTGATTACTTTAAAGTTTGTTTCGTAATTTAAATTTCTCACTTTTGCTGCACAGAAGTCTCTGTTCTGTTCTGTGAAGTGGCGAGAGGAAATATTTCTTACGTTCTTGTTTTTCGTAACAAAGTTACTTATTCCATTCCGATAACGTAGAAAATTACAAGAACGGAGGGGAAAAAAGGAAGAATTCATAATTCGTTCGACGAAAATTAATTTCGAAAATCAATGCTCAAGGGTTCATTTCCAGTCGCAATACGAAAGTAAATCGCGATAAATTGCAAGGGGAAAGTAAAAAAACGCATCAAAGCACGTTGTACACACGCGTTGCAAACGTTTCAAAGAAATGGCGATGGTGCGTCGATGGGTTTAATGACAGTGAACGGTTCGTCCCATCTTTTCATCGCCGATAGCAGCGCCACCACCGTCTTCTCCCGTGTAATCGCGTGCGTGCAAAAATTCGCGTAAATAAAGCGAGGCGGTTTTGAGGCCGTTTCACCTCGGCCGGACAATTTCGCTGCCAATCGAAAGCAATTTAATCGTAGCCCTCCTTGGCTGGCCACCACCGTGGCGAAAACGAACAGCCAGCGCGAAACAGTCGCGCTTCTTCTCCCACAAATAATGCAGGTTCGTTGGCCAGCCGAGCCAACCAACCTTCTTCTCTTTTCTTCCGTCGCTCGTTCGTTACACCTTCTCTGTTCGCCCATCCCGCTCCCGCTTAACCCATTGCCCCGCGCTCCCTCTCTCTCCCTCTCCCTCCCTTCCTCCCTCTCTCTCTCTCTCCGACACGACTTGGCTGGAACGGAGAAGAGCCGAGTTTTTTGTCGCCCCATTGTGTTAGTCAGGGTTGCTGCCACTTCTGCTCTCCTATTGTACGCATTCATCAGCGTATTCATTCATTTCGTTCGCATTGTCTCGTCGACTGTCCTCGCCTAAGGTCCTCCCTTTCTCTCTCTCTCCTCCTCCTTTCTTCCTTCTCTCTCGCCTGCTTTTCCATCCTCATCCTCCTCGACTCATCGGGTCCGGCATTATGCTCCACGTTAACGATGCCCGTACTCGTGAAAGGCGGAGAGGAGCGAAGACCGACGAGAAACAAATTGCGGCGTGCGTGCAATTTGTATTTTTTTTCTTTCTTTCTTCTTTTCGACGCGCTCCCATCCTAGGTTTCCTTCCTATTCCCGGCTTTTCGGATTTCCAGTGTTTTCCTCGCGCGTTCCAACGCGTTATGTGGGTTACCGATAGAGGAGGAATGCTAGCCGATACTACTAGTTGCTAGTCAGCTACTAGATATTTATTATTTCGAGCGAGGAGGCACAAGTCTCAGGGAGGTTAAAGCGTAACTCGAGAAATATCGAGTGTGTATCCAGGATATATTTCAAATTTAAATTAGAAATTCTTACATAGCACCGATACTATAGCAACGGTAATATTTCACTTGTTCCCATTTTTCAAATTAGTTCCCTTCGGCTCGAAAATTTCACCGATCATTGATATTTATTAATTCGAGTAATATAAATTTATATAGAAATTAATTTGAACCGTCTATTATCGTCATTATCGATCCTTAATCGAGCGCTCACCTACACCCCCGACTACGTTCCACCCTACTATCTTGCCAACATTGTCGCCGGCTCGATAAACAGTTTACATCCCCTTCTTCCGGAATTCAGCCGTAGGTGTGTAACAACGTCCGCCGTTTCGACTTCCTTCGCCGAATCTCGCTCCCCCTCGTGTTCTCGCGAGGGTGAAGCAACAATTCTCGCGTTCCCCGGCGAGAATTATCGAGGCCGTGCAATATCGTTGCGGATATTGTTTCGACTCGAGAGTCGGAGAACCGACAATGGGCCAACACCCCCTCCTCTCCTCGGCAGACTAGTTTCCTTCCCTTCCACTCCGAGGAAAAGAGAGAACGAGGAGGTTCATTGTCCATGACCATTCTCCCCAACCAGTGGCAGTCGATCGGTGACTACTCTGAGTCAGTCAGTCAGTCAGTCAGTCAGTCGATCAGTTAGTCGGCGCAACCAGACTGGTTGCCGACCTACCGAGCATGGAAATACAATTACCACAGGCGGAGGAACACTATGCCTCGCAGCCCTCTCCGCCATTACGAGGCGCCCGCCTTCTCTTCTCGCGCTCCTATTCAGCCTCCTGCCGCCCGTAATGACGTTTGATTGTGCGCCACCGACGGATATTCGATTAAATAAACAACATTAGATCCGGAATTCTCGCGAACCGTTGTCGACTCTCGGCTTCGTTACTCGGCCGAGATTCTGAACGATAGAGAGGAGGAGGGGGAAGGGTAATTGGAATATCGAAGATTAAACAAGCGAGTACTGCTTCTTTCACGATATAAGCGAATCTGAAATAAGGAGAGTAGGAGCGGCTTATTATCTTCTTATTTTTTGAAATTTGAAAGAGTTAGTTAGGATAGATATTTCTAGGTTTCGAGGAAATTATTCGTAAATCGGGAGGATTGCACAGGATTTTGCGGCATAAAGAAATAAGGAAATAACGAGGAGGCGACGTTGAAGCGCGAGGGGGTAGCGGATAGTGGATAGTGGTGGAAGGCAAGGTTGCTCATCCGCCGCCAACGAAGGGGACCGCTTCGTGGATAGTACTCGACGTGGTACCGTTATACTCATTAATGTAATATCACCTTGTAAAAAATGTGATGAGTTAATAGCGATGCCGGTTGCCGGGGAACGGAGGAAAAACTTATGCCTTGGCGTGGTATCGCTTGGATAGCGTAATATAAATACACGAATCCATTGAAACGATGACGTTTCATCGAGAGGCGATAATTTCACGATTTACTTCGTCGTCCCGGTGAAAAGTGGCCGTTCCATTGTCGATATTCCCCGATATTGCTTGATTTCATCGCGGCCAATTATCCGAGAGAAACCCGATTCCATCGCAATTTATTTTATTATTCAAACCGAGTTCTTCCTTCGCTTAAAGCGATATTGTTTCTGGAAAATGAAAATAAAATGTAGAAAAGGATTTAGCTGAGCGAATATATTTAATTATACGTTAATTGCTATATCTGTTTACAAAAAACATTTGAGGTATCGAAGAAAATAGGTGCCAACTATGAAATAGTGTGTAATGATAAAACCACAAGTAAAATTTCGGTTAACTTTATAAATTCTACATAACGGATATATCGACGACACCCTAAAATATCTTTGCGGATATTATTTGTTTCAACTTCGAGTGTGGCTCGATCGTTACATCAATTCCAATCTCGAGCTAAACTCGACATTACACGAAACACTTTCTAAAATAATTTAAAATGTTTTTTTCTCTTTCAATATTTTGTAAAACTTTGCACGATATTTTATCGAGACCCCTCTCTTTAGATCCTCTTTTGCAAATGAATTAAATTGTTGCTAGATAAAAAAACAAGAAAGGAAACAAGAAAGATTCCGAGGAGATTTCGTTTTTCGGGGAAAAAAGTGGATAAGTTTTATTTAAGGGATATAAGAGCAAGGATTTGCACGGAGGTTGAATCTAGCAAGTTCTCATCGGCGAGAAAAACAGAGGAGAAGAACTGCCGGGAAAGTAATCTCAGTTTGCGAACAGTCTCATCCGACTGATTCTCTCCCCCGCCCTTGCCGCCGCGAATCCTTGTTTGATTGAATACAGAACTCGATTTCGTTTCGCTTGGCGCTCGCGGAAGTTGCTTCTTTGCCAGATTCAGCGAGCAGAGCCCACGCACGCAACCACTGTTGAACTGATAAGGGCATAAGCGAGGGCATAAATTCGTTCCCGAGTCATATCCTGGGAGCAGGATGCCTGCGGACGAGCGGAAATCCGAAGATTGCCTGTCTCTCGGGCTTGTATCCGCGTTTTTCCTCGCTCGATCGCGTTTACAAATGCGAAAATGTTTTCCTCGCGTTTGCATCTCCTCTTCGGATCGTCGGATTTAACGAGAAGAATACGTGACATTTTATTACACCAACGAACGAAAGAAAGAGGGAATGTATATTTCATCTTATATTATCCTACATGTACGTTATAACGTACAAATGAAATTTTGATTACAGGCTGTACGTACAAGATACGAAAAGAAAAGAATATCGTGTGGATGCTTCATTTCACATGTTTTCCTTCAAATTAAAAAATCATGGATAGAAATTTCGATCGATAGATCGATCTGTTTACAACTTTGATACTAGGATAGGAGGGAAGATGGAAAAGAAGAGAGTCGCATAGGTTAATAGATGATTTATGTCCGCGCACAAGCTCTTCTCGTAAAAATAGAATTATCATTCTCCAAATTATACACTAATTAAACGGCCCCAGAAGAATATTTTACGCATAAAATGCGCAGCCAATGGATTATCAAACGTTTAATTGCTAGCCTGGTACACTTATTCCAGGAAACGTGTCCCTTAAACGTATTCCTTAAACGTAACAAGTGTTCGTATTCCTTATAAGCCGTTAATAAACGGTCGCAAACGCGTTTAACTCGGCCGATAGCTTCGCGAAAGAAAAGAAAGAGAGAAGAAAAAAAGAAGATCGGTTAATGAGCCTTTATTATGTACTCCTTGTGTACATTTTTTCAAGTGTGCACTCTTCTGTACTTGCGACCAATCGCGCGTAATCATAACGTAACATTCAATTTTTCAAGTTTATTATCGTATCGAGAACCTCTCATTCTTTCTATATTATGGAATAAATAAATAAAGACCATTGCAATCAATGCATCAACGAGAAACGAGTTTTGTTATTCCGGTTGAATAAAATTCCGGAGTTCTGTTCGAATTTGCCTCTTGTTTTCAACACCTTGAGAAATCGGAAAAACTAATTTGAAAATAAAATTAGTACAACACATTTTGACAGGAAGATGCACTTAATCGACCAACTCAATCGAAAATAGAACAATTTAAAATTGAAATAAGAAAAGTCGTAAGAACTTCCTTTCCAATCTAATATATTGTATATTAAAATACAATCATCCTATTGCAATCATTATATATTTAATTCTAAATTGATAGATAGATATCTATAATTCAACAAAATCTGAACGAAATCTATATATTATATTCGAAGTCTTTCACGAAAACTTAAAAACTTTCGTGAAAAGAGTTTAATAAGAAACTTCTACCCCTTCTCTCTCTCTCTCTCTTTCTCTCTAAACAAATAACCAAGATTACAGGTTTTCGAAACGAAAATAATTTATAGCGCGGTATCGATACATGTATTCTCGATTAACATATCGGCCGCTTTGTGTTTACCAATAAACGCATGCCCCGTGTTTTAATCCGTAACTTGGGGATACAATGTTGTCCAGGAAGGTACGGTATTACAGGTATTTACCATCGTTACTAAGAAGACGTTCATAATTCAGAAACAGGGCAAAAGTGTGTTATTTGCGCTATACCACTGGCACAGGTTGCGATTACATTAAACGAATGCGCGAGAAGGAAACGAAAAGACCCAAGGGGAGGCTTAATTTGCTCGTTCCTCTGGTGAGCGGGCATCAAGCTCGATTAAGGCGTACAAGAGGAAAAAAAATTCATTAGGCGATTGGACGTTTCGGAGGGGAGGGGAGGGAACAGTGACAGCCGTTATTTTCGTCCAACACTTTTCATTCTTGATTCGTTCATAAGTTTATTATCGTTTCCGTGAAATTTTTGCTAAAATGAAATTATCGGAAATACGAAATACATTTAACGCGAATTTAATTTATCGTATCGACCAGAAATTCTAAATATTATTTTGAATTATTCGTTCGATATTTATATCTCATCCTAGCAAACCTACGATTTGCTGGGAATAGATTCTCGATAAAATGATGAAGGATCGATACGATTGACCCGACAACGTCCGAATTTACATACATCCGATCGTTATTTTGATAAAATTGTCATCTTGCCGATAAATATTGAATAAACTAAAAAAAAAAGAAAACGATCAAATTCCACATTCACGTCGAATCTCGTCAAAATACTTTCACCCTAGCTGGGTGAATACTTAGACAAGGAGGTCTAATTATTGTCGACATTATTAGCGCTCGCGGTAACAGAAATGTGGTTGGAACGAAGGCTGGTTGAATAGGTGTGTCGGTGGGGGGATGGAAAAGCGATAGATGGGCGATTCCGAGACGCTGCTTCGGCTCGAGCAACTCTCGAGACGAAGGAAAGCAGGAGCTATAGACGAGCATTATGTCTTCGTCCGCCTTGCACCGCGCCGTGTGACGTGACGTGAGTGTTCCAGACAACCTAATTACATCACAACGTAGCGCCACGCTGTGCCTCCCCCTACACTCTCTCTCCATACCTATAAATACCTCTCTCTCTACACCACCACCTTTCCTTCTCTCCCATGCCTTACGTCGCAACCTCCCCAACCTCCTCCAACCCCCTTCTTCTTCCGTGTTGCGATTTCACTACGTAGGCTTTTCGAAAGAAACGAACAAGTACATTCGTACATTTTTGTTTTGCTCGAATAAATGGACGAGCAAGAGATGGGCAAGATCAGAAATATAAATTGTAATTATAATTAGAAATCTTGCTACGTATTTACGTGTGCAAATAAGTTCCTTCCTAACTTTTGACCGAACTCGAATCGAAAAGCCGATCTTTCCTCAACAATTTCAAGCGATATTCGCGTCATTTTTGCATTTCTGTACGAGAGAACGCAAAAAGTGAGATGCACCAAAGAAATTTCAATTCGGAAGACGATGACTACACAATCCTATCATAATGATAAACCACAATCTTCACAAATTATAATTACAAATAATTACACTTGTCCAATTGATTTCCCAACGCGATAAAATTACGGAGGAAAGACTAGTTCCGAAAAGAAACTTTACTCCACGAGCGCACGCGTACACGTGACGTGCGTGGAGCCCGGCCGCACGACAGTCATTCATAAAAGCGGGCGAACGAAAGCGTACGCGATGCACGCCCTTTTTTTCGCCCGCGTTACTACTTTCACCGGCCGGCGGCGCGGGGAGTCAAGGGCGCTTACGGGTCACGATTTAATCGGCACGAGTTCGAAACGATCCTCCGCTCGGCGGGATCGGGTGGAAGGGGACGGGTACACCCACCAAGACTAATCGGCCTGTATCGCTATCGGCGACGCGCGCACGGTTCCAACTAGCGGATCGCGACGTACCAATTAACGGAGGGGACGTTTCAACAGATTGCACGGGAGGTACGAGGCGATGCGGCTGTCCGTTACAAGATTTTTTACCGCGCGCGCGCGCGCCTTCCCGTCCACGATAAATCGGGATCCTTTCGTAACTCGAAAGCTCGTTCCCGTAGATAGCGGCCGCCCGTTACGGGGCCGAGATGGGGATTAATGACACGTTAAGTGGAACACGACCTCGCGATAATTGAACGGCTCGATAGGTATGGACGCATACGCGTTGACAAAAGAGGAATCTTTTTTTTTTGATTAAAGATCGGACGAATTTGAAAAGGTTTGGTGGCGAAAGTTGGAGAGATGAATTGATAAAGTTGTTCGAAATTCGTATATATAGGTGAATTCTTTTTTAAAGTATTGTATGATTGTTGTTTTAATGCAGATACTTTCTTAAGATGATATCTTAAAAATAGAATCAGATCTTAATCGTATCCATCTGAATCTCTGGAAATTTTCTTCGCGGCGAAGAGATCGAAATTATTTCATGCTGGTTTGATTAAATAGAAACGAAAAAAACTCGGGCAGACTTTTCGAACGCGTTCTGGTGAATCCGCGTGCCCGTTGAATGCAGAGAGATTAAACTTGGAATGATATAAAGGTTAACCGATTGAAAACTGACCAGCCAAGGCGGGGTATCAATCATTCCCGTCACGTACACAACGATCGAGGCGGGAGTAAAATTACGAGCGAGCGAGTACGAGCGATGATTTTCTGCTCATTTTTCAGATCGATCCACGTTTTTCAGGAATCCCTCGCCCGGCCGAGCATCCTCGATAGGCTTCGCGATTTATCTCATCGGTGTTTATCGTTATTTATGGACTATATGCAATCTCGTGTGCCGAGAAGAATCTTCTCGTCGTGGATAAACAAGTTTCGTGCCACCACGAAGTTGTTGCAGAAACTCGTATAAACGCGTGTCACCTATCTTCTTCTTCGGATCGGTGGAGAATTATTGTTCGAATTTGATCGAAAAATTCCATTCCATCTTGTCCGTTCCCAAAATTATTCCATCGACTATTTACGACGACAAATGTGAACAGAATCGTTACAATAAATAATTGTACGATTTTTATTTTAAATCAGAGAGGATTTAAACGCAGGAAAGAATCCCACCATTTCTTTCTTTTCTCTACTTCCTTCTTTCTCCCCCACAACTTCACCTCTTAATTAGATAAGCTAGATCCAGGGGAACAAAATATCGGGAAAAAGCTTTCATCCTTCCGATATCTAAAGAGGTCGATACCCAATCCTACATCCAGGAGGGAACAAGATGTAAGAAACAACCGAGATTAACGCGAGGAATCGCGAGGAATGCCAGGCCCCTATCTATCGACTATATAACAACAAACGGAGCGTTCCGCCGAGGAGACGATCGAATCAATTAAGAGAGCGACTTACACCGGCCACCACCCCTCCATTTAGAATCCATTAGACCAATTAGACGTAGCAGGTACCGCCAGGCCTGGCCATCCTGGCGCGTATAATTAGAAAAGGAAACGCCGCGCTCCAAGCCACTTCCAACGAACCGGCGATTACGATTTTCCACGGCTTCTATTACTTTTCCCGAAACGTCTTTGTCGGTGGCCATTACCGTGAAATGCGCACCGGCATCCGAGTATTCAGAGGCCGAAGGAAAAAGTGAAGCGGATAAGTAAGGAACTGTGACTGAATAATGAACGGTGGCCGGGTTACGCTCGCTCGCTCGCTCGCTCCTTCGCTCCTTATGCAATGCAAATAAACACAGCCATTTTATTACGAGCGGGAGTATACATATATGTATATATATATAGGTATGTATGTATATACATTTGAAAAAGGGGTATCCCTATTACGAGAGAGATTATTACGAGGAGGGGGATCTTTGCGAGTTGTTTTTTTTTTTTTTTTTCTATTAATTAATAGTGAAGTGTTTTAATCTTTTCTCTCTCTCTCTCCCTCTTTCTCTCTCTTTATATATATATATATATGATGTGATTGTTTGCGTTTAGACGTGCGCATTCCATCGACGATTCCTTTCCTGTTTACGTTGTGTGCTAATTGAGATATTCTTTCGGAATGAAATTTATTCGTTGCAATCCGCACAATAATTTTCAAGGTTATTGCAGATATATCGCGTTAATACGTTATTATGTTTCCATTAACATTGTATAAAATTTACGAGCAATGCAATTGAAAAATAAATATTTTCTTACTTTTTCTTCTTTTTTTTTTCCTTTTCCTTGATTGCTGCTTGGCACGCTAAAAATAATTACTAGACTTCTCTCTGGACGTTTATAGGTTTATTCGATGAAATTTAAACATTGTAAAATGTAGAGAGAGAGAGAGAGAGTACGCACGATATTCGAAGAATAAGGAAATCTCTCTGTTTGAATTTCTATTTAAGCTTTTTATTTTGCATAAAAACTCGCAGTATAATAATAATTGCAAGATTTAATCGTAAAATCGTATAAATAACATTCGTCTATGAATAAACGTCATTTAACAAAAATTACCTTGTTAAACACATATTCTCATCGAATATATCCACCGTCCAAATTTATCGAATCGTCCAAAACTGGACACGATCGTTCCCCGACCAAAATTCTCTCTCTCGTCCTGTCATTAACTAAAAAAAAAAAAAAAAAATAAGAAAATATCGCCCAATTCGATCATTTGTTTCACGCCGATCCTCGAAGAGAAGAAGCTCGAGTCATTAGGTAACGAGTCGTGGATATTGTGACGCGGCCACGAGAGAAATTACATCTTTGTTTCGATTCGGGGAATTTGGAGGGATGGCTCGCGGCGAGGACTCGGCAATTTCGTTTTTCCACGTTTCTCTGGATCAGTTGGGTGGGGAGGCGGCTTCGTGCCAACGCTTTTTGCTACGCCTCTCTACGAGGGGAAGAGACGAAGGGTGTGCGTAAAAATCGCCTCCGGCCATGCACACCGAGGATACGATTCGAGGATAATGCGAAATTTTTACGTTAATACAAGCAAGCTTGTGTACGTACACGCCAAGTGGGAATGAAAAGTTTGGGAACCATGTACGGGATTTTGTACGGTTTTTCTTGCGACACGCAAGTAACGGAGTAAAACCTGAACCTTCTTGGTGAAATTGAATTAATTTTACGAGTCATCGCGAATTATACGAGAGGCAGGTAATTGGGTTTGGGGCCAACAACAACTGTGGAACAGAAGTGAAAATTTCTGTGAGAGGGAATTTGGTAAAAATTGGGTAATACGTTGAATGGAAATTAGTGGAATTGAATACGTTCGTGATTTATATTTCGCGTTTCTAGCTCCGTGGCTAGATCTCTCTTAGAAAGTAGCGGGAAAGCATAAATTTGCATCATCTCGAAACGAATTAATTAATCAATTAACGAAACCGATGAATTTAGAAATTAACGAATCCATCGTTTCGACACATCCGGTAAATCCAATCCCCTAAAATCCTACAAACTCCTTCTTTTGCATGCTCGTAACCCAACAATCCCTCTTAAATCAATCCTCACACCTCCGAAATCGAAACAAACAGGCCGAGGAGTTGAGAAACTCGTGAAACGGTTTCGAGAGTCTATCAACATGGGTGACAGGCCGATAAAACTGAGCGCAGAGCAACGATTAGTTTGCTCGGAGCCTCTCCGCAGAGCAACGAGACAATCGGTGTAACGTCGGCATCCGATCGCATAATAACCGCATAAATCTCAACGTCCCCTCGCTCTCTCGTTCCTCCGCTTCTTATACACGGGGATATCGCCGTGGTCACGCGAACTCGACTCGCGCGCGCACCAAGAGGCACGCGAGGGGATCGGTTCGATGGAAAATTTCGAGGCGAATCGTTCCTTCGATACCCAAAAACGGGGGCAACCGAGTTTCACCATTGGCGCAACGCACGATCGATCGATCGATCGCGGCCATACGTCGCATTCCAGGGATCGGTGTGCGCGGAATATAATATGTAGCCGTAGTTAGCCGATCGAGGCGAGGAGAGCGGCAGCAAGAAACCGCTGCCATTCCTGAATCAGAGTCCGTACGGTAGCCGCACGTCCCGACAGCTTGATTAATAGCCTTAATTAAGATATTTAATTGCTTTTATTTTTATTTCTGGCTCGTACGCTACGACGACACGAGGGCGAGATCCTCGAACCAAGAGATCGACCGTGAAAATCGGTGACGAATCCTGCGAGGTATTTGCAACGACGGATCACTCGATTGCAGTTCCGGCGGACACGAATCCACGAATTTTACGTTATTAATCGCGGCGACCTCGATCTCGACGCGCCTTTTTTCGCTTGGCCTTCCCCTTGGGCGCGTCCGTTGTGCTGGCACGTTGCACACAAGGCGGGGGGTGTCTTGAAAAGGGAGCAGGCAGGGGACGGCGTGATAAACCGTCGGCCCATTGTCGGGCCGCCGGTGGCAGACAATACGGGCAATCACGTATGAAGGAATCGGTGATTGTTTCGTTTTCGTCTCTGCCGCCTACCATCGTCTGGCGGCAGAGAGGGTTGTTAGGTTAGGCGGCCCGCAAAACCGTCACGGAAGCGGACTCGCCACTTCGTCCTCCTCCTCCTCCTCCTCTGTGTGTACGTACGACGCGGCACCAGATATACATATATGTGTACACGAATCGACGGACACGGATGGACGGATACGGTTTTCTCGATGCGCGCTACGTGCGCGACTCTGTGTGTGGAGGAGAGGGAGGGAGGGAAGGGGGTGGTGGAACTCTCAGAATGGAACAATCAGGCTAGAATCAAGCGGCCGCTTGTTCCATATGCGGGGAATATCTCTCCCCGCCCGTCTCTCTCCTCCAAGTGGACGAACAATACGAACCCGCGACAATTATTGCAATTACTCTGCCCGAAACTCGAGAGCAGAGAGCGCGCAAGGATACGTTAAGTCGCGGCCATTTCCATGCAAATGCCCACTCGCGAGATTCCACGCTCTCCTTGCTTCGTGTGTGCTCGGCTCGCGTGCCTGTGTGCGTAACACGTGATGTGTAACACGTATTTCGGGAAACTTGCGCCGTTCCCGACGAGGTCTTTGTCTTAGTAGCGGGGAATATATGCAAATTAATCCGATGTGGATACGGCCGAAGGTTTTCAATGGTGCTATTCGTGGGAGAGAAGGTGGAGGATTTGGAAGTTTGTTTCTTCCTGTTGTTCCTGTGTTCGAAAAGAGAATGAAATTGTTAGAGTTATATATTAATACTGAGTATATATATATTCAGTGTAATCGACGAGCAATTTCAATTTTGAAACAAACGGTACTATTAGTGTTATAACGCTAACAGAAATCTACCGATCGAAAAAATATTTCGCACATTTTTAATGCTGCATTTTCGAAGTGCAAAAAGAAAAAAGAAAAAGAAAGTTCGAAAATATGCAATCGTAAAAACGCTCGACCCTTGAAACCGAGCCGGTGAAAAGAGAAAACCCGGTGAGGGAAGAAGCACGGTGGAAACAACGAATCGCAGGATACAAAGAGGAAGCCATGACCGAGTTCGAAAAAAAAAAGAAGAAAGAAAAGAAAAGAAACTTGGCAGCGATCGGCGAGCAAATGAACGCGCTCGTTCGCGCCATTCCCTCTCTAAGCCACCGTTTGTATCCACGAATACCATTGTCGAGTCTCGACATCATCCACCCCGGTCGAGAGTGAAGGGTCACGATGAGGAGAAGAGGCGAACGCTCTTTCTCCTTTTTCTTCCCTCCCCCTCCACCCTCCCTTTTTTATTTTACGTGGCGCGCGGATTACGCGCCGCGTGGCGCGAGCACGCGAGAGAGGACGAGGTTCGCGACGTCGACGACGACGACGAAAACGATGGCAATGACAACGGACAAAGGGAAGAAAAAAGAGCGTGGCCAGACAAAGAAACAAATTTCTAAAGAGGACGTAGTCGTTGTCGTCGTCGTCGTCGTCGTCGTCGCTGGCGTTTCGTCGTAATGTTGTACGCACGCGATCGCGACTAACGATGGTTAGGCCGTGGAGGGAGAGAGAGAATGCGAGAATAGGCGCGCGAGAGAGAAGGTGAGCGACGAGAGAAAAAGTCACAAAGGGCGTTGCACGTATCGCGCATATAAATGACAATGCCGGCTGCCTGTGGAACTGATGAAGTGTCGTGTCTGTGCTTCTCACTTGTCCGCCCCCTCCCAACGACAACCCCGTGAGACTTTGTCGCGTCGTCGAAGGGGTGTGGTGTAGCTTCTCATCTCGTCGCCTCGCCCTCACACCTCGACGCCGAGGGTGGCTGCCACGCCGACCCTCCACGACCACGGTTATTGTTGCGGTTTACCAAGAGAGAGGGAAGCCCTCCGACGACGGAGTTAATTGGGCGGCGATTGTGCCGCCGCCGACGCCGTTGCTTTTCCTTTCTCTCCTCCGTGATACACGCGCGCGTTGACCTCTCGCGCCGACACGACCCTGACCGAGGAGGGGAACAAAGGTTGCGCGCATAGCGCTTCCTTCGAGAAATCACCATGTCTACGTATCATGTACGTATATATATATATATATATATATATATATATATATATATATATATATACATATTTATACTGACTTTTCGCCAGTTGGAATTTTTAGGTTTGAATGTTGGTTGAAACGAGATTGGTTTCCGGAGGGAAAGCGTCTTATTAACGCGAGTTTATATCGTGTGAAGCGGCAATTCGGAGGTAGGGATATAATAAATTTTAAATATAGTGTTCATTTTATGCATATTCGCGATCGTTTTACGACGAACGAGGTAAATTCGAATATAGAAGATTTACGTAATATTTTTTTTTCTTTTTGCGTCAAGATAAAGAGGAGATCGTTACCTGCTAATTGATATACATTAGGTAACGCGGTATTGAACGAAAGAGAAAGAAATATGCTCGTTTCAAAACAAAGCTTCGTTTTTCCTATTGTATTCCGATTTAATTGGTATAATCTCGTGATTAAAGAACGGTATATAGTATTGCTCCAACAGTCGAAACTCCTACGCATTGTCCTTACAGCGTTACAAACAGTGACGTAACGCCATTAGCAATGCTTCTTTTGTGCCTGATCGACCAACTCCGATGGAAATAACGCTTCTATTTTTTTTCTTCCTTTTTTTTTTTTTACGATTAAGAGAATAATAGCTACGGCATAGAAACGAAACGATAAAAAAAAAAAGAGAAGGAGAATGAAATGTTCACAATCGTTTGACGTAATTAAGATAATTTTTTGAAGCGGCGATTACTTCGTCGTTCGATTCCGGATAGAGTTTCGCGTAACCTCGGGAGGGGGCGTTAGAAAAGACGGGATGGAAGGGAAATGGATTGAATTTTTGTTCGACGGTCCTGCAACGGAACTCCTATTACGGCCCATTCAAATCGGCGATAACGGTGGGCCAATAGTCACGTCACGCCGATCAATACTATACGAAGCCCTTTCATTGATTTCGCCCGTAATTGCATTTACTTGGGCGTTTTCGCCCAGAAACCTAGTGACATTGACGTTCACCTTCAGGCTATTCATCTATCGCCCACCACGCGCTCCTGGCACCCTTGTAAGTGAAGTCAATGAAACTGACCTTTCTCATGTAAATGCGGCGTGATTGGCAGCGCGTGTCCCGTCACCGGAGAATTAAAGCTTTAAAGATAAACGAGACGTGAACCGCATGTAGCATTCCCCGCCCTGGGGAAAAAAGAGCGACAGTGATGGAATTTTTTCGTCGTATCAAATGGATTAAATGAGATTTTTTTTTTTAATTAAATTAAGCGAGATATTTGATAAAAATTATTTAATCTTTACTTAATTATGATATATTTCCTCGAAGCCCGGAATGGAGTTTATAGGCGAGAGTAATTTTTAAATCCGTGTAGAAATGAACGTGAAAATAAACGTGGAAATGATTTTATATTGTAAAGAAGGGAATTTTTAAGGGTAAAAATGATCGATCATTCATCGTATCTCGATAAGTCGAATGATATATGAAGTTTCGTCAAGTGTGTTTTAAATTTCTGCGATCTTATATTATAGATTTTTATCTCTTTTTTTATTCGCGGGCTGTCACAATAAACTTTACGTGCGGACAAATACGCGAAAAAATTAATATAATTTATACGTATAATTGATACGATTATCAATTTATCTATCTGTATGAACGCAAAAAAGAAAAAAAAATGTGAAAAGGAGTTGCATACGCACTAATAAATTTTCCAATTTAATGCTCGATATTTATACTTATATTATCTGGTTATTAATTCGAAAAACATATTTTCACTTAATTTCTACACATAATCAGATTATTAACGAGGTGTAAATAAAAAAAAAATTGTAAATTATTCAAGTATGCGTGTAATTTAATTAAGTAGAAAAAAATAAATTAAACTTTTTAGATAAATGGGAAGCGATGTTAAGAAATTTAATTTAATTGTTACTAGATTCCTTCTACAATAAAGAGTTCTAAATCTTTCGTATTCGGTGCAACTTGAAAAGATGGCTATAAATTTTCTACGATAGTGTGAAATTGTTACCAAGTCGGACAGCTGAAATTCGCATTATGCCTCGTTCGCCGTTAATGAAACCAATTATTAAAAATTCTTCGTCGATTAAGATTTAAAAAACATCGCTACATCGCACGGAATAATTAATTTAAAATTAATTACCCTTCGAATCGGTGGCAAGCGAACGTTAGCGAACGAACGAACGAGAGCGGTGAAAGCATCGGTGGTCCGATTTTTCTGCGTATTTCGCCAACGAGCAGGAAGCAATTTCAACGGGGAAATCGTTGATATAATTCCATCAGGAAAAATAATAATGCAAGACAGCCCTGAAACCGTCCGAAACCGGTAATCGCACAAAACGGCCAGTCGCTGCATTTCCGTAGATTCCTTAATTGCGTTTCGCATTATTCCGTTCAACAGCAAATTCAATTTGATCCGTACCGTCCTCCTTAATTATTTCAATTACAAAACCAACACGAGCAACCCCGAAATTACGCAATTAACGATAAGACAAAAATGCCTGAGTTTTTCCAACGATTTGTCTTCATTAAACGGACGTCGTACACGAGTTTCAACTTACGAAAAGAAAAAAAAGAAGAAGAAGAAGAAAGAGAGAAAAAAAACAAACAGACGAGAAAAGATAGAAATCGGTAGATATCGAACATCGATATCGTATGGTTCCACGTTATTTCCGTTTTCACCACAATGCAATTAATCACGGTTATTCGCGCATTTACATACACCGATAAAAATCAGACGGATACACTTTGCCCGGTGAAAGAACGGCCTATTACCGGCAGACACCTGTCCTCTCGATATACAACGCGATCAAAAATTCAAACTTCAGAGAGAAAGAGTTCTTACCTCTAGAGAACGAACCGTATTTGAATCGTATCCGTACGCTTCGTGTGCACGCTTACACGTACATGCACGTACACGCTCGTGGCTGTGGTACACGCACACACGAAGGATCGCACACGAGCATGCGCAGTAGAGGGCCGATAATACCTGCGCGGCACGCAACCAGCACACGGACACCGTCCGACGACTGCGCATTGTTCTTCGGGGAGGCGCTCCCGCTAATTGCGCATTGTATACCATTGTTGCTCTCTGCCGGTTAACTCCTATCGACCTGCTATCTTTATATAAAGTAACACAAAACAACGTAATTAATTACCAGTCTTGCAGCCATTGTTAGACGATAAATAACGCGCGGCGGGGCCTACGTCCAATTAAAATATTCAGCAAGACAAACAACAATGGGACGATACTCGGCCGTACACTCCGCTCGGCCGTCGTTTCCTCTTACGGGGAGGGGAGAGGGAGAGGGGGGGGGGCGATCTTGCCGTATACTTGTCTCCTTTTTCTTGCCTCCCTTTTTTCTGCCAGTGATCGTGTACGATTCCGCTGTTGCGCGGCTAGATAACGTTCGTCTGTGCAGCTTTGATGTATGTGGATTAATGTGGGCGAAGGAAGCGACGAGGCCCGAGGAGTAATAGAGAGTGAGTCGAAGAATATTTTTAGCTTCGAAGGATATATATATATATATCGTGAAATTTATAATTTTTGAAATTTCGTTAAATTCAAAAGCGATTTACTCAAATGATGAATAGCAACCGTAGTCGTAAGCGCTAATTATACATCATCATCCTAGACTGTGGTGATATTTAATTAACGAGATCCTGAATAGTTTCCTTTCCAATTATTGTTCAAGCTCGGATTGATCTTATCGTGAAAACAAAACTGTAATGATGAATAAATAACGGCAAACGAGAGTGTATAAATCCGCGCTACTATTTGTTAGATGAATAGTGAATTTCTTTCGCCTTTTCAGTTTAATTAATTCCAAGAAGTAGTTCCTTACATAAACACGATCATAAACACCATTCATACAGAAATCAATGGCTCTAATTCAACTTTTTACTTTTCTTTTCTTCCCTTTTCTTTTTTGTAACAAATTAGACCACTAACTATAATACACGATTCGTAACACGATTTATAATACGAATTATACAGTTCCGGTAGGATGAAAAAAAAGCTTAATTCGAATTCCGAACTGGTGGCAATCTCAACTTTTCCGATCGAGGTCTATCGATTGTAAATTACGCACAATATTTCAATACTGTCACCTGGCACAGTTATTACAACCAACTAATACTCGCCGGAGCGCACCGATTAAAAAGAAATACCGTAATAACTTAATGTATAATAATAACACGCAATCTGGAATACTTTAGACTCGACATAAATCCAACTCAAACCGCTTCGACCACCCTGTATACCTTATCTCTTTGCACAGTCAAAGCGGCATCGGCCGGAGGCGATCGCAGAAGACCGCTTCTGGTCACTGACGATCGGCAACCGTGTTTCGCGGAATACGCGCACAAAGCGGACAGTAGGGAGAGCTCGACGATCCGATAGAAGAGATCGTTACGCGTGACTCGTGGAAAGCAATCGAACGGCCATTGTGTCCCGAATGGATACGAGTGGAACGTATCGTAATTTAAATTGCTGAGAGAACACGGAGAGAAAAAGAGAAAGAGAGAGACACACGCCGATCCATGGAAATAAAAGAAACAGGAGAGAAACGTAGATAGGAGAGGTCGAGTCGAGACGTCGCTATCTCCAACCACCGATCACGGTGGCTATTTAATAATAATCGGTTGCCAGCCACCGATTCCTTCCGCTAAGTCTATCCGCATCGACACTTTTCCCGCGTCTCTCGATATTCCCGCATTCTAGACGTCTTGATTACAGGTTACCCGCCGCTTTCTAATGCATCGCTGCAATACTTTTTTCTTTCTTTTTCCGTTTCGTGAAAAGTGAAATCGGCCACACCGAATCGAGCTCGTTCGACGGACAGTTTACATTTCCAGCAATCGAATTCTATTCTTCTTCCGGCTATCGTCCCACGCGGGGCCAAGGTAGCGCAGGTAGCCACGCGTCCGTCTCTCGAAAGTGACGGCGATATTTCACAAGTGACTGATGACCCGAGGAGCGGCACAGTGCAACGGAAATCACGATCTAACCGAACGACGACGACGCGACACGTTGGCTCGGTGGTCCGTTCGTAAGTAAGCTTTCGTGGACGCGCTCGAAGTGGACGATGACAAATGCTCGGCTCCCAAGCAGCGGACCGTGCATTTTTTCTCCCTCCCTCCCCCTCCCCCGCCAGAAAGACGAATAGAGGTGGCCCTCGAGCGGACTTAATGGCCGTCTAATTTGCCTCGATGACAGTGAGAAAGTAATTCGGAACACGGGCTTCGAATTCCTCCTCCCGCGTACCCTTGCTGTATTAGCATACCGACCAGGCCAGCTCCCTCCCGATTTTCCTTTATCAGGGATAAAGGATGGTGGAGTCGCGGCAGAGTCGGGCAGAGTAATTGCGTGCAATCGTTCACGCAGCAATTCGTTTGTAAACGGCCGGCCAGGGAGAAGCTGGCGAGTTGGAAACCGAGGGGAAACGATTCCATCTAGCGCGCGAGATGGGATGGGTAGTTTCGTTAGTTTCATCCATCGTTCCCGCTTCGACTTATCAGCGAGAGATTGCCTCGGAGAAAACAAGACGTCGCTGCATTCTCGCACGCTCTAACGACGCGGCTCTCTTTCAACGAGGGAAGAGAGGAGTGGCCGTTCGCATATGCACACGTACGTCCATTATTATATTAGAAGAAGGTGAGACGGATAATGGTAAATCCATTGTATAACGCTCGCTTTTAACGTAACGCTCTTTCTCTCTCTCCCCACGCGTGATATAAATACGCAAATAAAACTCTTCTTCATCTGCCAGCTCGGCCAGCTTCTTCCTATCCGCTCCTGTTCCACGCATCGCCCTCTTTCTCTTCCTTTTCGCTCCTTCCTTCTCCTCCTTGCTCAGCCTCCAGTTTCGCTCGATTTCTTCGTCCTTCTATCTCTTACTCCTCCTCCCCTCTCTCTCTCTCTCTCTCTCGTTGGCCCTTTCAACCGTTCTCCGTTCGTCTTCGGCGGCCGACCGCGTTATTTATTGCCAACGGCCGCAAAACTTAAACCCCGTACACGCGTGTACACTTTCTGCGTGGCGGTTTTTACACCGTGCATTACAATGCGCGCGCATGTACGCATTATACTGTCCGCGTGATTCATTACCGGCCGATCCTCCGGCTGCTTAAGAAAATACGGAAACTATAATTGCGCGAGACTTATGATGCCCCGGCTATGGCGACCGACCACTCTCGCTTCGCTTCGCGAACGGATAAACCGATGGAGAGGAGAGTAAGAGAGAGAGAGAGAGAGGGGGGAGAGAAATGAGGTTCGTATAGGCAGAGAGCGTTTATGATCGCCGAGAAACTTGGCGAGATCATATCGCCGGATCTCTTCATCCGTGGAGCCCCGTTCCCTCCATTGAGTCGTCCATTGTCGTTGATCGTGACAGTGCGTAATCGTTGCTGTTTTATTGGCGGTTGTAAAGTAATCAGTCGGCTGGAATGTTTAGTATTTAATCCCGTGGACGATGATGTATATACAGGTGTATATACGATTTCATGAGGCGCGTGTATACGTGTGTGTATAGACACACGGTGTAACGGGTATTGGTATGCTCGCGTGAACGTTCATAGACGATGGTATTTCGTAGGAAAGTTCCTGTTGCCACGGAGGATACTCGTTTGGACGGGAAACGGTGATTATAGATAAATGTGAGTTTAATGGCCGCAATAATTGCGGTTAAACGTAGCCTGTTATTACTGGCAAGAACGTATTTCGGCGCGACAGAAAGAACGTCGGCCGCGTCTTTTATCTTTATATGGGTTGATTGCACTTTTTTATTTTTATTTTTACTTCACTTTTTTCTTCCGCTCTCTTTCCTTTTGTTCGTCCCTTCTTCTTTTCGCCTCTCGAACGGAAGAAAGGAGTCTATCGATCGAGTTCACGTGGGAAAGAATGTTCCATCTTTTTAACGGCCAAGTATCGGCAATCCAATTTCGTTCCAATAGTATCTTTGCTGATCGACAGAAGGAAACCGACGATTCGTACGATCGTTACTCCCGATAACGAAGCGTTAATGAAGCAAACTCTAAACGCTCGAGAAACGTTCACAATCTATCCCTCGAACATCTTTCACTGCTTGTTTCGTCATTTCTTAAGAATCAATTTCTGCGAATGCAGAAAACGTTCAATGGGAATACGATTAGACTTCCAACTTATTTTTGCGAAACGGATAAAGCGATACAAATTTTCTGAAGCTCCATTTTAACGTAACAACATATTATCTCTCTCTCTATCTCTCTGTTCCAAGAACGAATTCGAATATCGTGTCTCGACGCGACTATTATTAACCGGAACGAGATATTAAGAATATTCAGAGATGTTGAACGTTACGCACGTATCTCCATGATACATCTATTAATCAAACTCTTGCGACACGCATCCTCGTTTACAATACTCTACAAGTATCGAATTAAATTCCTTAAAAATCCAACTGGAAGCTGGAGGACGGGGAGGCATGGCGCTCGCGGGCCACGGTGGCGACATAACCTCATCTGGCCACGATCTAGCCTGCGGATAAGTCGTAAGCAAGCAGAGAGAGAGATCTCTCTGCTCTGTTACGTGGCCACGCACACGCACGCGCACGCGTATCTTGGCCGGCTGTCCGTCCAATTCTTTCTTTCCCCTCTTTCTGCCTCTCCCTTGCCCCATTACCTCTCTCTCTCTCTCTCTCTCTCTCTCTCCCTCCCTGCCCTTTCTTTCTCCGGCGCACCATACCATTCGTCCACTCGAGTCATCAGCATTGCAGTCAGGTGCCGCTACTTGCACAACCTGATGGATTCCATCTCGGGAGCCGGATGGAGGAGACCACGGGCCTGGAACGGTTTCTATTTTCTGCCATCCCGGTGTGTTCGACCGATTTCATCGGGCCGGCCTCTAAGCCTATGTCGATTTATAGTATCGTGGCCCATTAGAGATAATTGTTGGGGCAATGGCTCGAGCGGGCATGGACCAAGGATCCAGGTTTTTCCAACTGTTCCACAGCCGCGCCGATCCGTGCTGTGTCGACCGTTTCTTGCACATGCGCGCGTCTTATGGATCGTATGCGCACAGCTTTGCTTTATTATGTGCGAAATTTTTCTTCCACCTGTTATCCACGGTTAGGCGCCGGTGCCTAACCGGGCTCGATAATGCTCGGAATGCGGCTCTCTGCGCGATTCAACCATTAAAATGACTCGAGTTTTAAACACTTTGGCCGATGCGACGAGAAGTATTTAGGGAGGAGAGTCTTCTTCTTTATCTTTTGGCGATTGAGCCAAGCTTACGTTGATCGAGACGAGTGGATTAAGCGTTTTAAGAGGTAGTTATTAGAAAAAAGAATTTCTACAGATAAGAGAAATATTCATAAATTAAACGGTGGGAGAGGTATTAAATTCAGTTTTTCAGGGAAAAACTGGAAATCCGAAGTCGGATACGAGTTACTGGTGAGTTATTTTACGATTTACTAATAATCATACTATTTAATTTTCCCCCCCTTTCTCCACCATTTGTCAATTTTAATACGAAAAAGATACATAAAAAGGAAAAAAAAGAAAAAAGAATTTTTATATCCATTAATTTAAAGTTCAAACTGTTCGAACGACTTTAATCGGGGTTTCTCGTAATCGTTGAAACGAGATGTTGATTCATTAGACGCGAAATCGAGTTCGCAGAGTGCGTTAATCGATCAGCCGAAACGTCACGACGACTCTCTGTTGCCTCCTCTTTTATATCTTCCGCATTTGTTAAACGTAATAGAACGTCATAAAATGTCTCGATGACTAATTATCTACTTCCCCCTGTCCGATCTCTGTAATTCGTTTTTACCAAGATAGTAATGTAATAACTGCACTCGAGAAATTGTATTCGTTGAAACGGCGGAAGATGACGTGAAAGTGGACGTTCAAAGAAAAAAAAAGCTTTTTCTAAAATCTATTTCGTTTCGATTATTAATGAATTCCCTTCCAAGTTGAAACGTAAGAAACTGCAGATAGTCGATTAAGTAAATTCTTAAGCATAATGCTAGTAACGAATACGCGGAGAAATTTGAAACAATTTAAAAAAATTTTACCATTGGAAAAGAAATTTACGAATCTTATTCGAGACAACACCGAGCAAGATCGATAAAAAGATTATTAATCTTACGCAATTATTAATCGTACGTGGCGATTCGTTTTTCCGAGATTCCGTTCCAAACACGAGGAAAGAAATGCGAAGCAAAGAAACGTTTGTAATTCATTTTTTCCCCCAGTCTCGTGGCGTTCGTATAAATTCCGAACGTAATTTAGATAATTTTCTCGTCCGGTTAATAGATTAATGACAGAGGAGAAAGAACTGTCGAAATGTTTCTTGGGAAACGAATGAAATGAATGAAAATTTTATTTCTCGGAATGGGAGCGATCAAGAAATTTCCTTATCCTGGCTCGTAATTTTTTCCCGTTTGAAAATTCCTGATATTTTTTCCAAGCATTGTTATTCTTCGTGTTTAACTTGAAAAAAAGATCGAAAGGAATTCTCGATTCTTTTTGCCTTCATTTTACATTGAAAAATAATGCTAATACAGAATCCTGAATTAAAGAAAACTTTTTTAATCCTTGGATTCGCGAAAGATGTAAGAACAAATCGCCTTATACAGGATATCCAGAGAGAGGTAAACAAGTAAGATGGACGACGAGATTGATGCGATGGAAGAGGTAGAAAGAAAGAATAAGAGACGATCGTAAAACAGGATTTCTTATTAACGTACGCGTTGCGTGCCTCTTGTATCGCGATCATCGATGTATTCTCGTTAATTCCAGGGAAACTGTATCGACCGAATCAATAAACGATAACGATAACACGCACGTTACGACTTCCCGTTAATCACATTTGAAATCGAAGCAGTATATCCTTGAGATCACGATTCTTCTGCGTCTCACTACGAATATATCGCGAAGCGTTTCAATTTTGAATTTTATTCGAAAAATGTTCACGACTCGAACGATTTTCTGCCACGAAATATTATATTCTTTTGGAAAGGATATACTCTCAAGTATTATTTTTGATTGATTTTTGATTTTTAAATTCTTTCACTACGCCATATCTCCATCTATCAATCCACGTAACACGTACGTTAACTTATTAATAAATTACATTGTTACTAATAAATTATTAATAAAAATTACTAATAAAGTATTAATAAATTACGTTGCGAAACGATTCGATTAAAACAAAGATTAGAATACAAATTAATTATTGATTAAAATATCGATAAAAATAAGTAAAAAAGAATATATTGAATAAAGGAAATAGAAATGAGTTACCTTATATCGATGTGGATCGTGCCGATGCCTTCGTTGTACTAAATGCGAGCTCTATTATATCGCGTCGTACGGCGGTTCGAAAGGGCAATAAACAAAACAGAATGGAAACACCGAGCGCGTGACACCGAATTCGAACGTAAATAAACGATACGAATCACACTTTATACGTTATAAACTCGGCGTAAATTTAATCGAATACGCGAAACACGTTTTTCCACGTTGCATTTTGCATCATCTTATTTTTCTTACGATCAATTACACCGCCGCGACACCCAATCCAACTCGATCAAACGCAACACTCTCTCGATTATCCAACTCGCAATAATATTCCAGCCGATTCGACACCGATCGTGCTTCCCTATTTTCCTCCCGTGTACCACTTCAAAAGACGATGTTCTCGCACGCGGCACACACGCACGCACGCAGCCATGTGGTCGCAACTTACTACACAACGATTCTCTTAAACCGGGCCGGTTTACGTTCCGTGGCAGCCAGCCGCGATGCTTGTAAAGGGGCGACGATTGATTGATATTCCTTCCGCGGTCGTCTTTACCCCCGCACATTTTCACGCAGCTTTGTAACGCGGCGGAACAGGGGCGGCCATCGAAATGTGCCGTCTATTCGGCCGACGAGTGATGCACTCCACGCACCCCTCTCCCTCCCCTCTTTCTCCATTCTTCGCGCCCACGTGCGCCTCGCAAACACTTCCGCCGTCTTTCCTTTCTACACACGATGAAAGAACGCGCGCGCTTTCTCTCTCTTTCTCTCTCTCTGTCTTTCTCTCCGTTCCAACAGTCCGAGTTTACAGGAAACAGACACGTCTCTTTTCCAATCTTCCAAACCTGAATTCCTCCTCGATCGGATCTGGCTGCTTCTTCTTCTTCTTCTTCTTCTTCTTCCAGATGACGCGTTCTTCCTCCTCTGTGAGAGATTTAAAATGCGTTTCTCGAGGTATTTTTTTCTCGAGGTTTCGTAAGTGGCGCTCGCTCCTGGGGAGGGAAAGAGGAGGATGGCTTTTTGTTTTGAAAACTACGCGTGGTCGGTGGGAACGAGAATAGATCGTAATTGATTGGAACGTTGACGGGTCTCTAGCCGTTGCTTCGGATCCTTTGTTTACCACTTTGTTTCGAGAAGTATTTTCAGATGGTCGAGGCAATTTGTTTATACCGTAGCGAGAGCTTTCAGAATTTCACTAGCAGTCAGAGTTTCAGAATTAATAATCGGATCAATAGCGGTTACAAATTAACGCTAATGATCGAATCTTTCGTCGTCTTCGTTCAGGTTCGATTTTTCTCGATTTTTCGTTTCCTTCCCCCCCTCGTGTCCCCGCATTAATTACATTGGAAATGATATATCGACTGGAAACTTACGCGACAGCCAACGGAGAAAGGGTTCATTAAATCGGGTATACGATGGAAAAAAAGCCATAATTGATTCGCGCGTTTCCCGTGATTTATATGATTTACGCGGTTCATTAAGGAAGCGTCGAATAACTTGGCACACAGTCGTGGTGGTGGTATCGCGGGTTCGAGAACGGCTCTCAACGATCAAACGGCCAATCTTCTGTCGTCTTGAATACCATTCCAGACAGAGAAAGAGAGAGAGAGAGAGAGAGAGAGACATAAAAAGTTTTAAGTTCGTTTTGTCGCGCGAAACGTGTTCCCTCGAACGCTCGTATACACAAGGATTCACATGCAACGGGGCGAACATTGCATCACCGTGGACTCGCCACGGCCTTATACGTTTCTTTGCTTCCACTTGCTTCCTACATCTCGTGATAACGTGCTTATAAGGCTCGATCTTCGAGAAACCCGGCCCGGCCTCGTGCTCAACCCGATCCCGAGCAGAAAATCAGACGTCGCTTTCCAACTCGTCCATTTCCAACGAATTTCTCAACATCCCATTTCTTCGATTAAATTAATTCGGCAAATTTGGATCAAATTTTTTCCACAAAAATGGCGTGCACGAATTCAATCAGACTTCAAGTTCTCGTTTTTGATAAATTTATAGAACGACGACAGGGAAGATTTTTAGCTATTCGCCAATTCTCGATCGAAATTAATAATGCAATTCGATTTTAAAATTAATAATGGTAATTGCATGCCTCGTTACTCGACGAACACGTGTTTCGATCTCATTATCAATTTAGAAGAATGTTTACAGAATCATTTTCTTCTGCTTAAGGGATTAAGTACATTTCCGGTTTTTAATATCTCTTAATTGTTGACTCGCCAATACCGTATTTCTTCGCTAATGAAGCTGCATTCTCTGAACCCCCTTGGTTGTTTCGTATTTAATTGCTGTATAGTTAGCATAACGCGTTTCCGACTTGGCGACATTAGGCCTGTATGTAACGGTTATGTAAACCGTCCCGCCGTTAGATTCAGAACAGTTGAATTGTGCAGTTGTGTAAACGTGCTTACGTTAATCGACAATTTGGGATCTCTTGTTTAAAAGGAAACCACGAACATCGTGGAATTCTAATTGTTCGTTGGAATAAAAAGAAAGGAAAAACTCAAGAAAGATACGTATCTCGCAGATTCAATTTCAATCCAAATAATTCCAATTTTTTCCCTCGATCTGGAATACGAACGAAGAAGAACGGTAAAAGATAGGATAATTCTCGGCAAAATCGTCGCACTTATAAGTCCGATATTATCGAACCGAGCACTTCTCGTCGAATTTCCTCGCTCGAGGAAAGCGAAAACGGCGAATGACAACGCTTCGTGGAAGAAACGTCGGAAAAACAGTTGGAAGAGGAAGGAAGGACTCGTAAGAGAGCGCGAAAGGATATCTGGCAGACACATTTGTACGGTCGGGCCGTAAAGGCGCTGCTCTAACAGTGGCGCAGCAAAGTAAATGTTATAACAAACAAACCAGTGAGCCAGAGGCCGCGACGCCCCGCTATTTAACATTATTTAGTTTGCTTTGTGGCACGTTTAAACAGTGCCTGCCTACTTTTTCTATGGATATTTGATGTGGCTCGGCCGGCCTCGAACCCGGCTGAATATATACAAACGAGGATCGCGTGTTTGTTTTCTAGGAGGCACTCTGGTGAACCAAGGATGCCCATATATACCCTCTATGCGAGTTATGTCAAACGAGTGTTGTACACAGTTGCGCACAGATCATACAGCCATGCGGAATTGTGTTTCGCTCGATTTCGAAATATAATAATTGTTCTTCCGTTCGGAACAGCAGCCATTGTGCGCGAACTGTTTCTATCGAATTGAAATATTTCCTTTACACGTTTGGCGAGATACGATTATTTGATCAGACAAGCTATTGTAAGAGTAATATCGTCGCGAAGTGGAAAAGATGGCAAGAAGCGAGGTAAACTTGAGTTTGCCTCGAACTCGACGAAGCAGGTTAGATGTTTCTTCATATAATAAAATAATAACTCGAGCTTCCAAAATTCTCACTCTCATTCAAAAAAGAACGCGACTGATTTTCTCGTCCGAAGTTAGATAAAGTGAAATTTAATAGTCATTTGGATAATTTATTGACCGATCGTAATGTGAAACGGGCGAGTGTGAAAAGCGGATCAAAACTGTAAATGTTATTCGATGTTCATTTTACTATACTATAAGCTTACTCGAAATTTTTAATTTTTTTACAGTTACTTTTCCAACTCTACACCGGATCGCAGCAGGTATACAAAAAAAAATGGCGACTCGGCGCAGAAACGAGAGGCGTTTTTCGAAAAACGTTCGCTGGGAAAGCAGCGGCTCTTCCGATTCGAAACGATAGCGATATATTTTTCCCCCGATGTAAAGAACGCGGTTGGCCGTGGCCGGGAGAAGATTTACACGCGTATTAAATTACCCCGCGACTTCGTGACACGCAAAGCGGCCTTTTCTGGGTGGAGCGGCACGACGAGGCGTGTGTTTCGTTGTAAGAGTGCCGCGGCTCGTTGTCCGGGAGAGCATAGAAATCAAGATAGAAAGCTCGTGTATACCTGGAGACGCTGGAGACAAATGGTTGTGACGTACGACGGCGTGGATCCCCCCCTCTCTTTCTCCCTCTCTCTCTCTCTCCTTTCTCAGACTTTTCGTTTAAATCACACTCGGAATATTTACGATACGGCGTATCACGTTTCAATATATCTTATTGTAGATGTCGTGGCCCGCATCCCCCTGTATATACAAAAAAAAATCACGTTTATGTAACGTGTCATATTCGCCATTTTTTTCAACCGTGGAATTATCTTGGTAGTAATGGGAAAAAATTTTGATAATCGTTTACAAGTTCCTGGAAACGGATTTTTTTATTAATTATTAATTCTCAAAATCAAAAATCGTACCGTGTCATATTTGCCATTTTATTCTCTACGTATTAACAATGGAATTTTGGTAATGGGAAAAATTTTGATAGTCGTTCATAAGTTCATAAGTTTTCGAAAACGGATTTTTTTATTAATTATTAATTCTCAAAATCAAAAATCGTACCGTGTCATATTTGCCATTTTATTTTTTTCTATTAACAATGGAATTTTTTGATAATAGAAAAATGTTTTGATAATTGTCCATAAGTTCTCGAAAACGGATTTTTCATTAATTATTAATTCTCAAAATCAAAAATAACGTGCCATATTCGCTATTTTTTTATTTTTCGCGTATCAACGGTAGAATTTTCTTGGTAATGGGAAAAGTTTTGATAATCGTTTACAAGTTCCAGGAATTGGATTTTTCATTAATTATTAATTCTCAAAATCAAAAATAACGTGCCATATTCGCTATTTTTTTATTTTTCGCGTATCAACGGTAGAATTTTCTTGGTAATGAATGTTGATAGTCGTTTACAGATTCACAAAAACATATTTTTCATTAATTAATTATTAATTCTCAAAATCAAAAATAATATCTATGAGAAAGGAACTCCCTGAAAGTAATCTTTATTGCAATAAAAAAAAAAAGTAGGAGATGATTTTTGTTTCAATACGAGTAATATTAGCAACGATTTTTAATTATATGGATATTTATCATTATGACCTTATCTCGGGTATGCGGCATACTTACGCGCTGTACGCTCGATTCATCTACCTGTATATAATAAATAAATTTATGCGTTGGATAATTTAACGAACAAAGCGTAGGTAGATATTAAACTGTCGGTTTTTCACACGCGGCAAAGCAACGCGTTAATTGGTATGTCGTGTTTCGCGTAACAAGAAAAATTATTTATTTCTATTTAATAATACCTGTCAGATATTTAACCACCGAGCGGAATGAACAGCTAATTTCATTAGGCCTGACTAACGATCGAAGTGACCGTGATAACATCGGATTTGTGTTCGTTATTAACGAGAGGGGGGAAAAAATGGGGCTCTTGTTGCGCAATGAATCTAAATATGGAGGCGGTGTGTCACGATAGTTGATGCTGGGCCGAACGGGAAATTAACCTTTTGCGGCGTTTAATTGTACCCCGTTCTTGGATCGCAGCCGCGCCTCTGGATCTGGATCGAGAGATTCCTAAAACGTTTCGAACGAGCTAACCTTTTCAAAGAGGTTAAAAAACTATTCGTGAATTTCAAATTGATACAATTTGAGAACAAAAGTATCACCATTAATTCTAATCCGAGACTTATTATTTATGTAAAGAAAAAAACACTGACACAAATGACTCCTTATAAAAATCAAACTGTTCACGAAAAAAAAAAATACTAATCAGTACAAAAATGGAGCTATTTCTCCACAAACTCTTGAATTACCATATAAACGAGTAAGAAATAATAGAGGAAAAAAAATTACCCTCTCGATTCGCGGATGGAAACGATTTACTTACATTTAAAGGCAGAACGTAAATGGGTATTCGAATCGGTTCCGAAAACGTGGAGAAACGAGCATCGACCGAGCATAAGGACAGGCGAGCGCCCGCGCCTTGTTACGCGGAAAGTCTGTCGGGAAAGGAGAGGACGTCTTCCGAATCGTGGAAGTTGCGAATGGCGGCAAGAAACGGCGTTTGCAGCCGGCGACGTTACGCGGTTCTACCGTAACGGGGTTGCAGTTTCCAGAGAGAGAGGCCATTCTCGCGTTACGCAAACCCTCATTAGACATCCTATTCTCGAGCTCGATTTAATCGAGCCCGTATGCGCCGTGTCCTTTCAATCCCGCAAACGTTATGTTATGGAATGTGATCGGAAAGAACAACGGAAATAGAAAATTACTACTCGCTTGAATTTAATTTCAAATCGCCGGGTGTCTGGTTGGGGAATTTTAAGAATGTTTTCGCACGATGAAGTAAAATTATAAATTGGAGATTTGGGTAAAGAAAAATCTTGGTATTTTAATTTTGATTCTTTTATCCTGCAAAAGGATTAACGCACTTGCGTGTTTCAACCAGAAGTCAGAATTTTATTGAAATCTTAAAATCGGTGAAGCTAGAATGTTGTATTTACAATTCTTTCCTATTACTCAAGATTTTTGAGCAACATCCACGTACGTATATCTCATGTAAGTCAATGAGTACACGGGTAAAACATCGGGGAACAGTTGGTTTGAGTAAAGGAGGGACCTACTTTCTATCGTAGTTAGCCTACTCGCTCGAGTATCCGGCAGCGCCCCAAGCGATACTCTCGCTTCGAGACTCGAACGAGATCACGATGTTCCGCGTCCATCCGTGTTCCAACCAACGCAAGCTGGATTTGCAAGCGCTCGTCCTTTCTATGAGAATTTCTCATATTGCGATGCCAACGTGATAAATCAATCGTAATCCTAAAAATGGATACACTCTTTCAAATTATAAAGAGTAATTGTTGTGTACAGACACTCGAGGAATCTACTAACATGCTCAATTTATAACAATTTATCGAATGTCCCATCTGGATTATCCTATAATTGCCGAATTACAGGAGGAAAAAGAGATCACACGATAATTTGTATCTCACGAATGGAAAGTGAGGCTCTCCCTGAGGAGAAGATTAATAGCACAAGTGGCGCGCGTTCTTTATTTTCCGATTCACTCACGACCGCGTGTCAGATGGCCACGGTAGAATACGAGTTGCGTAACGGCTTGGCTATCCACGTGCCGGAGATCACCGGATGCCCTTCGTCGGAAACGTTGTCAAGGGTTATCGCGAGTACTTGGTTGACTGAATGGTTAATTGTCGACGAATGGCGGTACACGATCCTCGGCAGCGATACATTGCTGTACATTCGGATTTGGATTGAAAAGGAACAATGGGATGCCAACCCGTGAATGGAAATGTACCTTTCCTGCGATTTTACGTTTTACCGAATGATCAAGATACCGTTATATTTTCAATGATACTTCTCTTTCTCTTTTATGATTTCACAACGAAAATGGTATCTTTGGATTGTCACATTCCATTCAACGCTGATTGAAAATTTGCAAATAAATATTTAATTATATCGGCTAACGTTTCTCAAGTTTATCGAACTGCATTCGAACTAATAATCTTATCGCGAAGAAACGAAAATGTTGAATATTAGGGAGAGAGAGAGAGAGAGAGAGAGAAAGGAAACGAATCATTCGCACCCTCAATTATATGATTGGAAAATAAAATCCATTACAATACCGGTAGCCGGTATGAAACTAAGGAAACGACATTCCACCGTTCCACGCAATTTCCACTATTAATTAAAAGCTAAACACCTTGCGATTAACGCCTCGGTTACTGGTTCCAGACGAGAGAGGCAGCGTAAGTCGAATTGTTTCCACCTGCTCGAGCGAAGGCAAGGGAGATCGTAAAGAAAGGGAGATCGTTAGGATCGCGAAACGGAGCCACGATCCGCTCCTCGCCGTTACAACCGGATCGTTCGTCGAAGTTAATCCAGTTGACGAAACCCGATCCACGGCGTTCCATTTACCAACCCAACACCGACAATCGATTACGCCAACACATCCACAAATTTCAGAATCGGTCGCGTGTCCGTACCGATCTACCTGTTTTTCTGGTTCGTGTTTCGTTCACTTGCCCCCTCCCTCCCCCTTCGTTCCGTACGGTTAACGTACCTGCTGCTCACGCGTCGTGAACACGCTTCGTCTCCGCGTGGAATTCGCGAGGTATCAACGTGTACCAGGCACGCAGGAACCCGTCACCTACTCGAGCGGAGGAGCCGAGGGGATAATCGCGGGATGTGGGTGAGCACGGAGGTGTAAATAGGGTTTTAAGATTGACGTGGCTGCGAATGGGACGAAGTTCGATTTGTTCCAACGACGATGAATGCACGTATACGTTTGCGTTTTACGCTTGTTGTTTATCCGGGGATTAAGGGGGATTAAATTTATCAATGGAGCGTGACAGAGTTACGATCCTCTTGTTGTTTGCTCCTTTGATAACGGAATTATGCAACACTCGTGAACGGCGGAAAATCGCCGTGCCTGTAATCCTTTCACCCCTGCGTGTACGTCGAGATATCTAAAATGCTGTTGCGTGCATATCGTCGAAAATATTTCGAGTAACGATAAAAAATTCCCAATGGAGAAAACTGGCAAATACCTCGATTCCAATATCAATCCTCCGCGTCGAATAACTCTCGACTCGCGGATCGAGTCGAAGAACCACCGTTACTCGTTTTCCACGAGCAAACAAAGCGTTGAAACATCTGAAACCCGCATCGAATCTTACGCTGAGATCGAGATGCTGCCTGTGTTCGAGATCCGCGTTCGAACCTCGCTGCATTCCGCGGGATACGAATTCACGGAATGTGAGAGAGGGGGGGAGAGGGAAAAAGGCAGTTACGCTGGGTAGCAAACAGACGGTATGCGTCAATGTGTTAACAGAGTTCGGTTGATGGAAAATGGCATGGCACCGGTTGGTATGCGCCGCCAGGCCACAAAAGCCATTTCAACGAACCACAATGCTCGCGAAGTTGCTACGATACGCGTGCATGCCCTCGCCTCCTCGTCTCGTTTAGATGCGCGCAGCAATATACGAGCCACCGCAAGACCCTAGGAAAAATCATTCCTCGAGGAAAGTAGCGGAGTAACCGCACTTATTAAGACGTCGTTGCTCGGCCGGAATCTAAAGTGGCTGCCGGTGGTCGAGCACGAGCTGATGGCCTGCCCTCTGGCGGCCAAGTTTTCACCGTATCGCGTCTCTTTTCACTCGCTCGCGAAAGGAATGGGAGAGGAAAAAGAGAGAGAGAGAGAGGACGAAGGGTCCGATTTACGTGAAAAATTAATGTTCTCATTAGAATCCCGATTATCGGTCGGATGAGTTCGAATGTGAGGGTGGAATCACGAGGTGACGTTTAATGGTGTCTCCGTTAGTTTTTTGCGCGCGCGGTTGAAAGGTGGCGCGGCAGGCAACCTGGTTGATTTAACGGTTGTTGAAATCGCGGGGATTCAGTCACGAGTTGTAAACACGCTGATGACATCGCTCGCTTTTACATATATATATATATATACTTTTTTCTTTTTTATGTAGCCGCCTCATGTAACGAGATTTTTATATCTCGATACGTGCGTCTATATATCTATTTCAACGTTAAAGAAGATTAGAGATCCTTTCCCAAATTCCGTTTCAATTTTCGTCAAACCCTTCTATATCGAACTTTTTATATAACATTTGTGGGGAAAAAAGAGAGCAAGAATTAATGCGAGAAAAGAGGAGGAAAGGACTAAAGGGATGAAAAAAAGGAAGAAAGTTTTAGGACACGAAGGGGCCCCCGTTGGCTTCGCGAGTTACCGAATTACCTGAAACAAATAGCAAAAGAGGACGGACCTACGACCGGGAAGTCGGAAGGAGAAAGAGAGAAGAACCCCTTTCGAGGGGTTACGTGTGCCTCGATGGGAAAGGAGGGGAGGAAGAGATCCCGGCGAAAGAGACAGAGAAAGGGAGGAGGGAGGAGGCAGGTACACGGTAGCTCACATCAAAGAGTCGTCTTAATAGAAAGCCTTAGAGGCGTTTGTTCGAGTCTCCTCATCTGACTAAATATTCCTGGCTGACTGAGGAGGAGATATCGGCGGGCCAAGATACACACAGAGAGAGCGCGCCGCGCGGATCTTACGTATAGAACAAACAGCCGCGCGCGCCCCGTGCCCCGGGATTACGGGCTTCCGTTCCCCTGGTGTGCCTCCTGGGTAACGATCGCTCTCTCTCTCTCTCTCCCTCCCTCTCTCTTCCCGCATAAGTTTCTCCGAGTTTCTGCAATCTACGTGTATACATATCGGGAAGGCGAAATCCCCGATAGCCGTGTTTCGCCGCGGAATAGAGAGAGCGGATCGGGTTGGGGGTGAGGCGATCTATATAAGGCGGCGCGCGCGTGGTTACGAGAGCGACAAGGGGGGATGAGAGATTCTCGCGTTCGAGAAGTGTCTCGAGCGAAGAAAGATCCCGCAAGTTTCGCAAAACCAGCCGAATTCCTACGGGCTAATTGATATCGTTCGCCGATTCCACGTCGAGAACACATCGATAAACGTTTCGAGTTCGTGGAAGGGGGAGGCGAGAGGAGAGGGGGGTTGAGACTCGTTCGGGTTTGGTTGCGTCGAATTAAATGTTTGAGTTGTGGTTACAGTTTTACGATATACATTAATTAGGAAATTAGGAATTATCGAGTGATCTTTATTTGCAAGGTTTTTTCTTTTTTTTGTGTGTGTATATTTTGTTTGAAAAATGTTAACGGATAAGAAGGAAAAGGAACAAGATAATGGTAGCAATACAATAAGGATGGTAATAATTCGTATAAAAATATTGAGCATTGAGCGGATATATGGAAATATAACGGGTAATAACCAAACGTTATAAATTTCTGCGTACTTGTTCTTAGCGTACTTAGAAAATGTAGTTTATTTACGATTGATAATAACGGTAATTACTTAACAAATATAGCAAGATATGAATGATGGAAAAAGCAAGTGAATAGTCTTAAATGAAATGTAAAGTTCCGCGATGGGAACATAAATAAGGCGAAAAAAAGATGCTGCCTTCTTGCTGTGTGAATGCCAGTCTGAATGACAGACTTGACATTTCTATATATTTACGTTCCCCGCCGGAAAAATTATTGCCCATTAATTTTAATTACAGACTGCTTGATCAACCTTTAATAGAAACATTCCACGTAAAATATCATTTTTTCAATATGCTAATCAGTCACGGCGAATATTTCACGTTATTATAACAAAATTTTCATAATTTAATACACGCATATCCGTTTAAGATTATAGACAAACACGTCTAATATTTACTTTCTTTATATTTATTATATATTCGAGAATTCTCTCTTTTTTTTTCCTCCATTATTCGCAATTAAAAATCACTTGAATCTCAGTTTTATTTACGACAATCAATTCATATCACCCGTTTCCATTCATCCCAATTCCCATCCAAACACGAACTTTCAAACCAGCCTAGAAGACCATGTATAAATTTCACCGATCCGACCGAGAGAAATATCTCGAAACTAAGATTCCTCCTCCCTTCCTGGAGGATCTTCCTGGTCTTTCACCCACCCACCCGGCCACGATTCAGCACAATTCTGCTCCCGTTGCACATTGTCGATTAATACCTGCGGATACGCAGCCGCGTTTGATTGATTTAAATAGCCCCCTCCCCCCTTATCCCCTGACAGATATAAATGAATCGGATGCGCCCGTTACTAAGCGCCATACAGATGTAATCCTTTAAAGGGATATTCGGCCTGTGTTTCGCTTCGGTTAAGCTGTACAAATAGACGTGGGATGTTCGCAATCAGCGCTCGCCTCTCTCTCCCTCCCTCCCTCCCCCTCCCCCTCTCTCTCTCACTCCGGATCGTCCGCTATTTATAAATGAATCGTCGCGCGGGACACACCCCTCGGCGAATCGCCATCCTTCCGTTTATTATTCGACATGGTTCGAGGACTGTTCCCGATTATATATCCTTTCCGCGGGAGCTTTGCCCGTCTTTCGCCGGGGCTGACGGCGGTCAAAGCGAGGTTTCGGTTCAAAGGGCGACCCGTCGAATCTTAACGATGGCGATGAAATAGGAGGAGAGGGGTGAAGGTTACGTTCTCTTCTCTCCGAGGAAGAGAAAAATTCAAAGAAGAAAAAAAAAAGAAAAGAAAAGAAAGATGAATAAAATAAAAAAATTGGAACGCGGAGGATTGCAAATCGAAATAGAACGTTCGATCGTTCGTTCGAAACGAAAGTGTTCGAATTTTCCCTTGAATTTCATTAATATTAATTGAAAATTCTGCCGAGCGAAAAACTCCCCCCTCCCTGTTCAAACGACGTTGAATCGATTTTTCAAGACAAAGAGGAGCTCACGTATCGTATATATAGGTCAATTCGATCGGGGGGGGAGGGAAATTAAGTAATTTTTGCGGGCAGAAGCGACTAATTAGAACCGTAGATCCGGTTAAACGGGAAGGATTTGGGTCTTTAATTCGAGCATCCACATCCGCAAGAGAGGGAGGGAGGAAACATTACGGTTAACAATTATTCGAGCACGAGGCAAGAGGCCGGGACTCGTGAATTTAACAAGATCTATCAGTGCCTTGCTCCTCGTTCCTTCCCACCCTCCCTCCCCCTATCCTAAACCCAGGGCGCACTCCAGTTCTCGCAAAGATCTTACTGCGAATCATCGTGCCGAACGACCTCGCCGGTAACGACGAACCTTCCGTCGCTTGTTTGTACTCGCTTACTTTGCTCCTCTCTTCCTTTTCTCTCTCTCTCTCTCTCTTTTTCCGCGCCTCTCTTTTTCTCCTTCTCCTCGCTCTCTCTCTCTCTTCCTCTCCTCGTTCGTTCCGCTCTCCCGCTCGCTTCGAATCTTCCGCCATTGTTTAAATACAATTTTGTCGTTTACTAATTAATGCGCTGTACATCAAAGAAGATGTTTATTGGTTCATGTGATACTAAAGAGACGGTAACGAAGAGGTAACTCGCTAAGGGAGCGGTTGAAGGAGCGAGGAAGGGGAGGAGAAAGGAGGAGGAGGGGTTGGATCGGGGGTTGGTCGGAGAGACGGCACGAGAGAAAGAGAGAGAGAGGCGGCCATGAAAATATCTATATAGAATGTGCAAGTGGTGTTCTCTTACTTCAACCGACGCGCCCCTTGTTCGCTGACTGTCCTTCTTTCGCCTGTTCGGTCTGTTCCCATCCCCTCCCCTCTTATTCCTCCTCCTCCTCCTCCTCCGTTCCACCCTGTGTCGCTCTCCGTCCTTTTATCCCCCCGACAAACGACGCCAGCCACCCACAGACTCATCAGCTAACTCTGTTTCAGAGTTACAGGACTTCTCTTCCCTGCGCTCTCTCCTCCCTCCCTCCCTTTCTCGTATCCCGGCCGTGTCTCGCGCTTCACGGACCTCGCCTCTCGCTCGAAAACCCGGGGTTGGTATCGTGCCGCCGAATCACCCGTAGTTACCTACGCCAGTCTCTCTCTCTCCTTCTCCTCCTTCCATCCATCCACCATTTTCCTTTTCCCTTCCTCTCGCTCTCTCTACCTCTTTCTCTTTTCGAAACGAAAAGCCGAGGAGGTACAAACATCGTCGTCGCAGACGTAGAAGCAAACGGGCGTAGGTAGGCGCTTCGCGACCAACTTGTTTGAGCGTGTAATTCGAGCGCGACCTTACCTTTGCCCTTCCCTCTCTGTTCGATCCGATAATTCAACCTCGTTCCCTCCAACTGTTGTTTCGTGTTCGATGCTGAAATCGGTTAAAAAGAAAAAATAAGATTCCTATCGGCTCGTTGCCACGAGACACTACGCGTAGATTTTTCTCAACGTGATCCGCTAATTCGAAAGGAAATCTCGAGAAAATAGATGGAGATGCGCGGACACTTTTCATTATTCGCCAAGCACAAAAATAGCGTTACCTGCTAATACGATTATTTAATGAATTTTTCCCTAACCATTCTTTTACTTTTCCTTTATTTACCTCAACAATGAATAGATTCATTCGCGCGAATACATTAACATCCTACACGTGCATACACGCATCCTACGTACACGTATATGTACTCGATCGAGTTGACGCGGAATACCGTGGAGCGTCATGTAAATTTCTCGCGTGACGGGGCAACCGGATCGTTACACGCGGCGTGCACTATACGTCTCCGGTTCTTCTCCTTTCTCGCCGGCCCAGGAATTCCAAATGGACGAGCAGAAGCGCCACGCTCTTTCCCTTCCTTTTCACGCTGATCAATCCCTCCCACTCTCTCTTTATCCGTCTACCCTCTCCCTCGCCTCGCCTCGCCTCGCTCATTAATTTCCCGTTCGCGCAAGAGAACAGTGAACCGGGTCAACCGCACAATGCGCAACACCTTGCGCCCGGCGTATAATGCAAAGGGGTGGATTAGAAAATGCAATCTTTCCTAATGGATCGGAACGAGGGGAGGGGGAGGAGGGGTGGAGAGAGGAGGGTAAAAAAAAAGAAAGAAAGAAAGAAAGAAAGGAAAAAGCGGACGAGCCGGTGATATAGAAGGGAGAGGGGACAGGGAGAGCGTGGAGGGAGGCATAATGAATGCGGGGATCATAGCGGTGGTAACGTGACGATATAAAGGAGGCTTAGAAAGCCCGATGGAACAAAAGAGGCCGGTTGATTGATCAGCCCTCTAGATGCAGCCTGTTGATACTACCGTTCGAGAGCCGCCGATCCATACAATTTCTCGCTCCGGGTTTCGGAGAGGACGGTGTGCGCGATAAAAAAAGAGGGCCGAAAAAAAGGGGTGAGAAAGTAAGGGAAGGAAGAAGTCGGGGAATCGAAGAAGGGAAGAAGGCGGGGAGGAGGAGAAGAGAGCAACGGATGGAGAGTGGAGGCTGTTGTAACGCGATGACTTAGGTTATTTGTCTGAAAAAGATCCGGAAAAGGATCCATAGATGATTCATGTTGTACACGTGTCACTCGCATTGTTAATAATTCGTAAACCGATTGTTCGATCCTCTGGTCTCTCTTTCGCGTTAGTTTTAAAATTAAGGATTTAAGGATAGTTTTAAAATATCCTGGATGGATGATTCTATCAACTTTTTATCGGCTGATTCTTAAAAACAAATAATCTTCATCGGTGTAATAAGATATAAATGTTAATGGCTAAAAGCATAATACTTTTCCCAGGTTTGAATATCGCGAATTTAATATCTAGGGCATCTACGATTATCCCTTTAAATTATATAATATATAAGCTATATTTCCCTATTCGCGCGAGAAATATTCACAAATCGTGCCCCCCTCTGTTCGAAGGACACACGCATAGAAGAAAATTGCGCAAAGAACGTGAAAAGAGCTCGACACAGAGAAAGAGAGAAGGAAAGCACGGTGGAAAATCAATGGTTCCATTACCCTTCGAAAAGAAGGAGCGGTAGGAGCGAGAGAAGGAAAGAAAAAAAGAAAGGAGGGGAAAAGGGGGACACGAGGGTAGCGATAGGTGGACGGACACGGGCTGTGATTTCGCCTGGATCCACGGCGATAATGTTATGCTCGGCGGACCGAACGAAAAACCAGGGAGCGGGTTTTGGGGATCGTCGAACGGGACGTATTATGCTGGATGGAGAGCGGGCCGAGTCCATCGTTGCCCTTCCTGTGTCAATAGGCTCGATTTCCCTTTCAAGTTGTCAACTCTTTTTGTGTGCTCGGCAAATTGTCGCCGCCGAGTATATACAGAAGCGGACAGAAGAAGCAGGGACGGGGGTGGGGAGGGGCGTGGTGGGGTTAAATTAACATTATTGTTGTGACAAAGGGAGGGGGTGGACCCCGGGCCACCCAGGACGCCGCGCACCCCGGGGGACTCCTAGCTAGGTAAACAATTCCACTTGATGATCGGCTCGTTTGATGTCGCCTGATTACCCTCCGCAAACAATCGTTGATTCTCCATGGAAAGAAGGAGAATATCTTCTCGTTCTCGTGGAACAACCTAGGCTTTCACGCTCCTCGCGAATTGACCATGCCATTTCTGGATCATTTCTTCTCCTTTCTTGTTCTCTCTCTTCCCTCCCCTCCTTCTCTCCCTTCCGTGCTTTTCCTCCCCCTTTCTCTCTTTTTTTTTATTTCGTGAAAAGGATATCGATTCGAGGGCATAAAAGGGACGCGAGAATCGAAGGGACCTTTTGTGGAAATTCACCTTTGACCGGGGCTTGAACTGCTGTTGGAAAGAGCGATCCTCGAGGACCAGGAAAAGGCAGGAGTGGTTCCGCGTCGAGCCTTTGTCGAAAGCCTCTTTTTCTCGGCACGATTTCGCGATGATCAACGGTGAATTTGATATTATAAATATCGCGTAATGGTATAGGATGGTAAAATCGTCCCGTCGTATGATTTAGAAAATTCGTTCAATCGACACGAATGGTGTAGTAGCACCATTTATTATAAAGCATGCGTTTAAATATATTTTAAATTATAGTCTAAAAATAGTAGCTGTAATAGGTACGCGTTTAAAATATAATTATTCAACCTGTTGTAGCTGTTGAGGCTACAATTTAATAGAATTGATTTTATTATGCGGGCATATTTAACTAACTCTTGAGATCCCAAAAGATGTAATTTTCCAATGGAATTACGTATCATTTTGTTTTCCAAGTTGAGAAAGCGTAACATTTTATTCGCACTATCAGAACAGGAATTCGTAGAACCGGTATAATTAGGTAAAATTTACTGCAATCTTATTTGTAATTTAATTTACCCATAACACTATGTTCCTATGTATATATATATATTTTTTTATTCTTTCAAGTTACCAAAGAATTTGTTGCGCGCGAGTTAATTAACGATCCAATGATTGAAACATGGCAAAGCTCACTTACGTATCCTTATTATCGAAACCATTTTCTTTTCGAATATTTTCGCATATATTTCACTCGCGCCAATAATTAAATAAAATTTCAACGACAACTCCGTTCGACGATTTTATTTCGACGCGAGATAAATCACCGTCTAATATATCCACCAGTGTCAACTGTCTATCAACGTTCACACGTTTCGACACGTCGAATCGTTTCAAACTCGTTTTCGATTCGTTCGAAAACGCGCACGCTCGAGGCTTGTTCTCTGCCGGCAAACAACCTCGAGGAAGATACGTACACATCTCTTAGACGGCAATCCTATCCGACAAGCCAGCCACTTACATATCGGAACCTGTTCTTACGCTCATACTTCGTTGATCAATCTTATTAATTAACACCCGAGAAGATCGCGTATGTACGCGCGGCCAGGAATTTTCATTTCGCCGCCCCATCTTTCATCCGTTTGATGGGTGAAAGTAAGAGGGCGACTTCCATTCTTCCTCCTCGACACAAAGCGAAAGAAGGAAAAAAAGGAGGAAAAAAAGGAAAGAAGGAGAATAAAATCGAACGTCGTTCCTTCCTTGGAAGGCAAAGAGCCGAAATAACAGTGGAAGTCGCCTCGGTAAGATCGCTGGATCGTTAATTAACCTTGCTCGCCCTGTGCCGCCCTTACGTAAGCCCTGTCATCCGGTGACAATAGTCGGCGATTGGCAATCATAAAGAGATTCGCCGTTTTGCGCGAGCGTCGTGCAATCTGAATAAAATATACGATCGAATCGATAGATAAAGGACAATGCTCTTTTGAACGGCGGGTGGAAGGAGAGGACCGCGAGCTGCTGTTGCCGCGCCGGCTGCGGACGAGCAGAGAGGGCTGCACGCGCACGAAGAAACGCGGAAAAGAGAGGGAACGAGCGAGCGAGGAGGCACTCTCAGCCAGAGTCGACAAAGAGGCTCCTTCTATGCAAATTAAATGCTGTTTCCATAACCATTCGTCCGTTCCATTGAGTGAGGTTCGGTTCGCCCGGTTCTTTGTCATCAAGGTAAAGGGAACTTTCACAAGGGGCCGCTCTTGCTCGCTCGCTCGCTCGCCCGACCAACCATCCAACCAACCGACCCAATCCACCCACTACCAGACCACCACCCAACTACCCTCTCTCCATTTCAATAACCGAAAGCACGAATCTCTCTCCCTCTCTCTCTCTTTCTCTCGAGAGAGACTATATATGCTATTAATCAAAAGAACTTCCCCGACTTTTTCGCCCTGTCTCCCCTCCCCATCGCCCTGTGTTTTTCCTCCCTCGTGCGACCGTTTGTCTCTACTTTGCACTCCCTCCCCTCTGCGAAATAAACGTCTCCTTCTTGCTCCTCGAATTTCGCCGCAATTCCCCTCCCTCTCTTCATCACGAACAATGAAATTGGATGATTGGATGGTACGAGACGGAGATTGTCGATGTATTAAATAAGCGGAGATAAGGGTATTATTTGTTCGAGATTTTAAAAATTTAGATTTAGAAAATTTAGATACTAATAATAAACCGTGGATTATTATATACAGCAATTTCGACGAATATATATTTTTGAAATCATCAGAGAAGTCGTTGCACGTGATAGAATAGTTAAGAGGAAATCATTGATAAATGAACATTGGCTACCGGTAATACACATTTCGACAGGTTACTCGTTCCAACGGAGAAATCGATTTCGAAGCGTTTTAGTGGACGTTCATAAACTAGCATTGAGAAACGTACGAGCTTAACGATCCACTAAATTATCGTACGCGCGCTCGTTCGCCATCATAAGTCGCCCTAGCGCTCGTTGCCATTAAATCCAATGTCCGGATTGTTAGCGGTCATTAATGGCGGGTGTCATAACGCCGGGCTCAACGGAGCGGAAGGAAAAAAATGGGGCAGCAGTGTCGATACTCGAACACGGATGCTTATGCAATATAACCTGCCCGCTGTCCGCTTTTGCATCCGTGTATATATATATTTATTTGTTATACGTTTAATATCCTATTTATTTATACCAACGGATCGTTCAAAGATCATGGATATACATCTCTAAAAAAAGCTGTCGTTAAAAGTAATCGACAAAAAACTCATACACGCCATGCATTAAGCTATTTTCTAGGTTTACTAGAAAATTTAATAGAGGTAAGGTTATAAAATTATATACGATTTGATATGGAAATAAATATTTTCCTTAAGTGGAATATAATACTATTTCCTCCACTTTATTAATTAACCGAGTCCTCAACTGAATGGTCGATGCGTTATACCCTGCTGATTTCCACATACGTATACATATATATATATAATATTAAGACTAAAAATTGATCATCGAAAACACCGAAAGCATAAAAAAGTAAGATCGTACCAAGATATTTTTATATCCAAATATTTTGCATTTCCCTTAATAATATTCTTTCATCAATTAAATTTTACTGAACTTGCTCGAACCCTGTGCTCGACTAATCCCTGTCGCGGGCTAATAACGACGAGGCAAAGATTTCCAGCGTCGGCGTATCGGATTTGAGCCGCGCTCTCCTGCACGAGCGAATGCACGCCGATAGCAATGAAATTACGCCCGGTACAAAGAGCGCCGCGGGCGCACCGTCCCGTAATGATGCAGCGCGTTTATGTTAAGAGCAGTTGCCTCCGAACGGAAGCAGCCACCTCTTACGGCTCATCGGCTCATACACGAGCCATGCACTTCGTTCCTAGCACGCGTGCACACACGGAACCGATCCCTCCCGCTTTGCGTGCCAGACCTTATTCTAATTTGCAAATGTCGTGCGGACCTGTAGGAAGCTGACGCTAAGATTGAAACTATTAGTCTGGCCGAGGAGGAGGAGGGCTGTTACCGTTTTTGCTTCTGCCCTCTTGGCACATGGATTTAGTGCCTATACCTGTACGCTTGGTCCATAAATGTGTTCGCCGAGAAACGAAACGAAACTTTGATCGATTCTAATCTCAAGCGTTTGATTTAATCTCTTAATTTCTAACTAGTTTTCGGATGCAACGATCGTGAGAGTGTGCGTGGATGTCTGTGCAAAATTCGAATTTAGAAGAAGCACAAAATATTCCGAGTTGTATGAATTAGAGATATCTAATTTAAGTTACATTTCAAAATTTACATACAAAATCAAAATTAAATGATTACGCTTGTTTTATAAGAAACTTTGTAAATATGAGGAACATAATGAATTATAGAAAGTGTTGAATGGAAGGCGGATGAAAAAATGTAAAGGATGATTGTAGTGACTATAAATAAATACTAAAGTTAATATGCAAAAATTAAGGCTCATATATTAAATTATAAGTTTATTTTGCGTTAGATGAAGCGAAATGAGAAGAGCGTGACGATGATAGAGTTGTCTGTAAATATGTAAATATTGTCGTAGCGAAATCCACTCCATTTAAGTTTCTAAAAAGTGATTATTTATTCGCTGCTTAAAGCTAAATCCACACTGTGACATTGAATAATCACGAGATATCTTTACACGTCAGGGCGTAAGTATGCTTAGCAATTATTACTACGGTAATGGGAAACTAAATGAACTCTTGACTGGGCACGCAAATTATTGAACGTTGTATCGTAGTGTGAAATAAATTCCACACTGTCGCCGGTGTTATAATAGTTTTTATATTTTTCATTTTTATAGTAAATATTTTTTACCTCGTCAACGAGGTAGTAATTCAATAAACTTGACACAAGTCAAGATTCGAGGTTATCTAAACGATCGTTCGATTAGTCACGTGAATGAAATCGCACGCTAAATATCAAGCAATTAAATATGACAGATGAAAAGACGTATTAATTCGACAAATCCTTTATCTCGTCCTAAATCTTCCCCAATTTTTACAAAAAAAAATAAATAAATTGCCACGGGATTTCCTTTAACTCATCCTCGGCTCCTCGGTTCAATTAACGGGACTCCACCGTTGAACAATACCGTCCTGACAACAGTCTGTGAGAAAATTCCACTCCTCTCCATCATCCTTGCCAAGCCTCCACCAAGGTTAAACCCCTATCCTCATCCCGAACGTCGATCAGAGACAAGTGGTCGATAATTAATGGTCGATTATCGAAAAAGGCTCTGGGAGCGTGAACAAACGAGAAAATGAGAACGGGGGCGCGGGGGGTTGAGGGAAGCGGAAGGACGGCTCGTTAAGTTTCTATCAGCCGAGCTTGGTCGAAGAAGAAGGACGGGCGAGTAAACGGGGGAACGAAGGAGAGAGAGGGAAGGGGGCTATCTTGGAGGAGCGAAGAGCGAGGCGTTGCGGAAGGTCCAAACTGCGGGTGAAGCCTTTAACCTATCACCTGGCACGCCACGATACCTCTGTGATAGTATTCTCGAAGCCGAGTACCGTACGCCGGTGACGAAAGGTTAACCCGTAATTGGTACGTCCGCGAGTCCGGATAATTCGCGAGGGCATATCTTTTCGCGCGTTCTGCCCTCTCTCGAAGCGATAAGATGGCTCCATTAAATCAGGAACGCCACGATGCGGAACACGATCGCATGGAAATCGAAGGAAATTACAGAAGCCAGCCGGCCGCGTATGATTTATATTCGCTCGAGCACGATCCACGGCCCACGAGAAACCACCGTTTCCCTATTTGCCGTCCCTCGCCCCTCGTCCTCCGGCTGAATGGGTCCTCCGCGGCCGGTAACGCGGTTGAAAACGTTATTAGACACGCGCCACGTTGTGTGCTCGTCGAATCGTGGCCACCCGTAACCTTCCGCCGTGACGTTATGGCCACTCAACGGAGAGGCAGAATATCGGTTAGTTGGTTCGCTGCACTCGGCTTCTTTATTGTCGAGCATTGTTACGTGCCTGGCACTTACACTTACTCCTTGCTTCTCGGCTGCCTCGCTAATTGGTGGGAAGTACTATGGTTGATTTAACACGGGAACCACCGAGCTGGATGTAATAAAGGCGGTTTTATCGCTACATGTAAATTATTAAATTGATCAATTTATTTTCCATCCTGTGCCTTTCAAATTATTACACGGAGTGCTTCATCCAACTATGTTCACAGAGAAATATTTCTGTTATATCGAAAATATTATAAGAATGTTTCCTATCGAAAGTTGTACAGTTTTGCGGGGGCTAACGTATAGGTCAATTTAATTCTTTTCTTTTCTCAATGGAATGCTATATTTTCTTTTTACCGAATTCATATAAACTCAATAACTATAAATTTATCAATATCGTTCAAATTTCCACAACGAATATTTCTAATTTTCAGAACCATTATTTTTGAACTTATGAATCGAAGTAAGAAATTGAAGTTTGAACGAAATAAAAAAGTATTTATTAAACTTTTAGAATTAATTTTCTGTATTAATTGCATTTGACTATCACTGATCTAATCAGAATTTATTTTCAAACGATTATTAAATCATCGGTAATAACAATATATATTTACCCATCTAAGTGGTGAACCACGTTTAATTTGCGTTCTAATTTTTTTCAAATAGCCATACACGAGACAATACTTTCTCGTGACAAAAACCAACCTAACCTTTTTCTATACTTGATCTGATCGTAACACAAATCTATCGTAATCGATAAAAAATTGTAAAAGCTGAGACGTGTCGTTTGTTTGGGAGATCGAGCATTGTTTCTCCAACGATAAAAAGAAAACAAAGCCGCGGGCGAAAATGAGAATCGAGTCGAAAGAACGAAGAAGAAAAAAAGAAAAACTCGTTTATTCCGTTTCTCGCATGATGACTGTCTTATACGAGCATACGGCCTTGCGCGCAGGCGCATTCAACGTTCAACATCTTCGTTTTTATCGTGGCAAAGAGCTGTTCGTCAGCGAACCGCATCATGTAAATCCGGATTTAAGATCGAATACAAACTGAAATGCGATCGACAAAAACTATTATAACAATACCTACATAAAATATATACCACGCAATTAGTTAGTGAAGCGTTTTATTAAGCAGATAAGTGGTTTAGTTTGTTGAATTGCGCATGCGCATTTGCAAACCGACGCGACCATATTCGTTTCGCATCCTTAACCTTAACTTTACATATTAACATTAACATATTACAACTATTTTAATAAATGCTGCTTATGTTTCTTATCGAATTGATACCTGATGCCCATTAGAGCTTACGAACGTTTCGAAATGCTTGAAGATTATCGAATACAGAAATTGTTCGAGAGATGCGTATCGACGTATCTGTGATTACACGTTAATCTGATATCGGATTTTTCGAGAAAATAGGAAAGTGAAATTCAATAGCATAATGCGAATGGCAATAGATTATCGATAAATCTTATTTACAACAAAGTCGTTTGTTCGTTTCTTAATCTTAAATTTTGATTTTTATTAGCAAGAGAGAACAATCAAAAATACGATCGAAAGTACGATCGAAAATACGATCAAAAGATACGATCTAATGAAATAAGAAATAAATTATTACCTTTACTTTTTCGTGATGTTAAAAAAGTGCGTAATCCATTTCCTGAAAGAAAGTCCAAGATCTGCTGCACCCACTCTTTCTCACAAACTTTCAAAAACACTTATTCTCACCCACGCACAAGTTGTTAGAAGCGTTAAAAGACGCCATACTAATTTCCTCAATTCACGCATGCGCACTTTCGAAAACGTTAAATTTCATAAAAGATCGTATGTATCGCGAATGAAACAAAATTGAATTTCGGATATTTATTTACCGCATAAAATCGTATAAGGTTGTATGAGATAAACTTGCACGACAATGGCGAATCGGTAGCTGACTCGGTTATCCTGTTACACGAAGGCACCCCGTGCATCGCAGGATTGTACTGATATCTTAAAGTCGGCCCACGTGCGAGACTGCGTCAGCGTGTTACGCACTTCGAAACGAAACACTTCGTGCACTCTTACGCGGACAGGATATCTCGAACGTCCTACGTGAAAAGTTCGACACGTTGTGCTATTTACATATGTATATACTTGTTCGATTTGTTCACTTCCGTGACTGTCACGCGAATATACGTTTTGATGTTTGGAAGTAATTAACTCGCCAGGCTTAAGTGGATATGTGTTTCTCTTAAACCTTGATAAGTTTTTTTCCTTCTTTCGTTTCCCTCCTTTTTTTTTTTTAACGATTTCAGATAACGTTTGACTTTAACTTTATCTCTAGAACAAACTATACAAACAACACTGTTATTGAATACTTTAAAACATCAATTATTTAGTTTCACGATATTATAAGTATTATAGGTATTCTTTCGTTTCCTTCCTTTTTTTTTTTAACGATTTCAGATAACGTTTGACTTTAACTTTATCTCTAGAACAAAAAACTATACAAACAACACTGTTATTGAATACTTTAAAACATCAATTATTTAGTTTCACGATATTATAGGTATTATAGATAGATTCGAGATGGTACAATCCGATTAAAAATCAATTCTACCTTTTCTTTCGCAATTTAAGCCATTGATTATCGATCCACGACACATATTATAAATCCATATTAAAACAAGCGTTGTAAATAGTCACATCCAATCATCAAACTCGATAATTGTACCGTTTCGCTTCGTAACCACCGACGATTCTACTTCATGCTCGCCTTGAGTTTGCACTGACTAATTAGAAAAGCTGGTGCGATTCTAAACGTTGGTCGGTCGCGTCGTCGAATAAATCTTCCGATTGATTACCACCTGTCATTGAAGTATATGCGTCCACGCACCTGTTTCGTGCAACGTTCGACCTCGCTAGAATTGCTGAAATGTAGCTAAGCGTAAAAACGTGGCGAAAGGAGAAGAAAACGGACACGATTAAATGCAATAAGTCGTTTTAAACTGTTGGTGCAAATATATTTTCTTAATATTGCTATTATAATCTACCGATAACTAAAAACAAACAAATAGACATATAATATTAAAAAATATAAATAGAAATAGCCTATAACCTTTATTACGATCTTCAAATAATTACGACTCTCGTGTATTAATTCATTTTATTTGATTTCGAATATAAATGACACGACCTGTCGTCTACTTTGGCCTTTAAATAAATTGCAATAAGTTGAATAATTAATGTTCACACGAAAAAATCACGCGATATATATATATATACATACACACAACTTTACCAACCAGTTAATCTTGTAATTCGAGTAACATCTAACATGCAACAAAATCCATTCGCTCTTTCAACATGAACCTTGTAACACGTCCGGTCCATCGAGATCGCTAGTCTTCGAACGAAACGAGTCTTTCTAAGACTTAATAAAGCGATTCACGCTCTCCGTCTCCGTAAGAAGCCCGAGCAAACTCGAACAGAGCGGCGAAGAAACTCGTACAAGCGTGCATACGGTATCCACAACTCATTTGCGCCCCGTCAAACCAATCACCTGCCTTTTTCCACGAAATTCGCAGCCTGCCTGCACACGCGTATAATTAGACGGCACGGTTATCATCATTTTTGCAGGAAGCAGATATCTCGTGTCGATCGTTCTCCGGTCTCGATCTCGCGTAATAATTAAAGCCACGTTGTTGTGTCGGTTCATTCTCTCTCTCTCTCTCTTTCTGTGTATAAATTCTCCACTGTGAACTCGCCACCGTGAAATTATCGATGTCGATTTTCAGGTTTCTCGAGGAACGCTCGATCCCTTTCACGAATGTCGGCGATCGACAAAACTTAAGCGCGCACATCTACATCTATTGTAGGAAATTTAATTAGAACGATCGATCGTAATGGAGTGAAAGTGCGAAAGTCATTTAACGGTGAAACGGGTATAAGCCGAGTCGAAGCCGGGTTATCGTCGATCGTAACACGGGGCGATAGCTTTTGGGATAAATTTGGAAACGATAATTAAGGGCCTGGTTATTATTATAAGATGGTGCTAATGGTTGTTCGGCGGATGGTGCGTCGAGATAGCGTTCGACATCGTGTACGATGCGGTGGCGAGTGAGAGGGAACTGTTAACGCTCGCGTGATGGATAATAAGCAACTGATCGTTTCGGTGCGAAACGATGATGACGCCTGCGAACGTGACTCTTTTAATACGTGGATGAAGCGAGGAAAAGAGGATGCGGTTATCTTTTTTCCCTCGAAAACTATGGAAAAAAGAAAAAGAAAATCGCTTAATAAATTAAGAAACGAACTTTTCCCCAACGACGAAAGGCAAATTCGTCGAGTAGAATTAGAGAGAAGAAACGCGCGTTCACCGAGGCCAATCTAAATATTCTTACCTCGAACGTTGAATCGTTTCTCGGTTTGCAGATCGAATGGAAGGCAGCACGTGGGCAGCGAAATTTCACAATTGTTTCACTTGCGATCGCGTGGCGGCCGTGGCTCGAGGAGGACGCGATTAATCGCGATTTCTTTTAGCCAGCTGAGAGTGGCTCGGGCCGGTAAATCACGCCTCGCACGACACGCGCACACACACGTGGGCAATTAACGCGTATCCACGGACGATTAGGCGCGTTCAGGAGTACAAACGCCTCCGGGAACGATCCGTGGCGGAATAGGATCCCTCGCGTGGGCGTGCAAACGGCCGACCAACGTGGAAAGAAACTTGTCGAACGGTGACATTTATCACCCGCCGTTATCTCGCCCCGGATTAAATCGTGCATCCTCTTTAGCATTCCATCGCCTTCCATTTCAACCCAACGTTATTCCGTTTCGCGCCTTCGTCTATTTAGCCGCGCAAAAAAAGGAGGCTGTTTAATAATCACGTTCGCATTTGCAATGGATAGGTGGAGGCTGAAATCGCGTGTGGTCGCGACGTTTGAGACACGCCGCGAGATCGTTCCACTATTGAAAATCGGTTTGTGGAAGTTGGAGGTAGAATTTTTTAGAATTAGATTCCAAAGATTTGCCTGATATCGTGCCACGTAAGGAACGCAGGGACGTTCCCCTTTTTCTTTGTCCAGAACGTCCTCTCTCGCGGTGCATTCCGCGCTGCCACGTTTAACTATCCAACGCGTACACACCGCGTCCGAGTTTCGCGTCCAAGAATCTCATTGGTCGTTTCGCGGATACGCGTAGCGGAGGACAGCACAAAGTGAGCGCGACCTTGCTTCCTTCCAGACTTCGTCCCCGACATCGGCCCACGGCCCGTACGGAGAGCGAGCAGCGGTGCGCAAAGGGAGGGAGCGCACATATATTTTCTCCTGATCTGGAAAACAATACGCTAAGCGTGGATTTATATGCACCGCGTCCCGAGGCAATAACTTACGGCGCGAAACACTGCCTCTTCTTTCGCGTTTCCCCTACCCCGGACGTGTCCCTCCTCTAAATAAGGAGACGACGGAAATGGCTTCCCATTTCTTTTTCCTCCCCGCGTCTTCTCGCCGATAATCCACCGTCGTCGCGTCGTCGTCTCTCTCTCTCTCTTTTCTTCTCGCCGGAACTTCGCTTCCCCTCCTTCCCTTTCAGAGAAGATCATCCGCTTTTCTAAAACTGCTATCCTCTCTCCTTTTATTTCCGAAATTCTTTCCAAATTCTCGCCTTTCATCGCCTCGGAAGAGAGAAGCTTTGTTACCTTTCTACGTTTTCGATTTTTCTTATCTTCCTTATGTTTCTTTTATTTCGACTCGTTTCATCGACAAGGAATGTCAGGTTAAAAAGTAAAATTTCGAAACTGAGGGAGAAGCAAATGATGAACCTAACTCGAAAACCATCGAGTTTTCCTGTATTCGCGCGCGCTTCCTGTGCTCGGGGAGCATAAATTGGGATTATCGGTGATATTCGGGCGGATAGAACGGGACGCGATAAATCGAAGAGGCGCGCGTGTTCCGGGCCGGCGGAGAATGGAGTTTCCCCGACAAGCGTCGATTTGTCAAGAGGGGCTTCGAACGCCCTCTCAACGGCAACAAGAAGCGGAAAGCTCCCCCCGCCACCCCTCCACCACGGCTCAATGCCCGCCACAATGCCTTCAATGCCCTCTTTATCCCGCCCGCGGAAGAAAGCGAGGCGATCCGCGCACACCAGAGGAATAAATTCGAGCTCTCCAGCACGCCCGATCGGGCCGAAGCCTACAAAATTTACTTACCTACGAGAGCCGCTCTTTTTTCCTCCAGCCAACCAGCCCCATTCAACGCCGGATAACTGTATTACGTCTCATTGTGCCCTCCCCCACCCACCCTTTCGCCCATTGTCGGCTCCCCTCGACCCCTCCTCCCCCCACGCGTTGATCGTTTGCATTTTTTACCGGTGACCGGTGAAGTCAGTTTGCCGCTTCGATCCCATTTTTCTTTGCGAATTCTTTCCCGGGACGACGGTTAAAGCGAGGTTTAAAGCGAGTGTCCAGTTGAGAGAAGTTTTGCCGTGGGAAAAGAAGGCGTTTATCGTGAAATTGCAAGGACAGAGAATTTCGTTTAGAACGTTAGAACGAGAGAGAATTTATTAGTTTTGTTTCCGAGAATGAAACGAATTATATCGAAGAATATTGTTTTAATACCGTGGAATGAATTATGGAATATGATTAACAAAATTGATTCTTGTTGTTATACAGGAGAAACAAGAATTTCCTTGTCGGATCCTCAATAAAGTAATCCCTTCTCCAACTCGATAACGACATACGACGAGTTGAGCAATTATTCACCCAGCGAGCACGTTCATACTTCGCTCGGTATTTCCAGATTCCGCGTGCTCAAAAGCATCAGTAATCCCTTCTGCTACTTTGTCGTTACGTTCCCGCATCGCCGGAACCTGCTTCCTCGAATCACCGCAAAACACCAGCCTCCCTATTTTCCTCTCCAACGTAACGCGTGTTACGAACGAAAGACAGGTGACTCTTCGTGTCCTTTCACGCTCTGCGCAAGCAAACCGGTGAAAATCTTAATGAATATGTACATTTGAAAAAATATCCCGCGACATCTTAATCCACTTTCAATTTGCGCATTACCCCTGAATCGAATATTTGAAATTCCATAATTATCCAATTCTCTATATTATTATTATTATTATTGGAAATTATACAAGCATCAGAAATTACAAATTGGCCTCGAGATTCGTTTCAATTTTCCTCTTCCGATTGTCTGTACAGCCCTGGGGGCAAATTCAAAAATTCCAGTAACAATTTCTTCTTTTGCTAATCGACGAATCACTCGTCAACTTATCCCCGCCACGCGAAACGCGAGCAAACGGATCCATTGTCCCAGCCGTGCCTGTCCCCTGACATTTCCGCGTCGATTGTCGCCTTCGATAGATCGATCTCGCGCCCGGAAAGATTTATATCGTATGCGCCTCGGGATCTCGCCAACCTATAATAGGTTGAACGACCTCGACTTTATCTCGCCACTTGAACCTGCGCGGCGAACAATCGATCTCTCCTCCGCGCGATCTCCTCCACCGCAGAAGGACGTGGCCGGTATCCTCTTCCACACACACACACACACAACCTCCTGCTCGCGTCTCGTGCGTGCGAAAGGTCAAGAAAGAGCCGCGGAGAGCTCGATGCCCGACGTTTTTTCCCACTTTCTAATGCGCCTTTACCCACTCGCTCGCCGTACGGGGTTAACGATAACCACGATTCCCCGCCACGGGCGACGCGACGTCCCCTCTCATTCGACGCGATTACCCGCCGATCACCCGATCATCGAGGCTACCAGCGTCTTGATTTTTCCCACTCTCTCTCTCTCTCGCCGAGTCACGATACGGATTACATGGAGGGAGTCGACGAAGCTCGAGGAAGAGGAGAATGAAATATATGATCTCGATCTGCGAAATCGAAGAGATCGGCGTTCTTTTATTTATTTTTGCTCAGTTTCGTTTTATCGCGAGTTACTTGAATGGATAAACGGGAAACGACGACGAGGGTTTTCGATCCGAGAGTTGTTTAAAGAAGAAAGAAAAAAGTAACGCGATGGAAATTAATCGTGCGATTGGTCGTCGCGATCGAAAGGAAGGAAAAGAAAGGGGAAAAGGAAAGAGACGATCAAAGGAGTTCGCGATTTCGAGGGTAAGGTGCGCCAATAACAAACCATTGGGATTGAAAGGAAGAGGAGCGTAGCAACGACGACGACGATTAATTACGCGAGGCTCGCGACGGAGTTGGAGGCAATTCGCGCCAACAAAGGAGGTTGGAAGAAGGAGGAGAAAGGAGCGGCGAGATGCTCCTTTGTGAACGCTAACAAGCGTCGACAATTTAATGGTATAACGTCGTTACAACGATGCGGGGAGGCGTTGCGCCGCGATAGAGATATAATAGGACTGGCGCTAATTAATAATTAATAACCCGGATCCGAATTAAATGGCTGTAAGGGTCGAGGGTGGCCGCCGCTGACACGGGGCAATGAATGCCGCAACGCGCGTGGTGTATCGGAAATAGCGTGTATAGGGCGGCCATGGAAGGGCCGTGTAGTAGACGTGGGGTGCGCGAGGGTTTGCGAAACGGGAGAGACGGCGTATTCCAAGGGTGGGCGGCCAGCTCAGAATCGCAACACCGAGGGGTGTTGCATTATTTATGGCCGCCATCGATCATCGTCCGGCTACCGGGAACGCCGCCAACACCCCACTAATCGCCATATGACAACCGTATTTATTTTAAAGTCGACCTACGATGCATTAATCCTAATTGTTTGTTGATCCTTGTTCCAGCGAGGTACCGCTCGCTTCCTTCGGGGTTGGCCGTTGCGTTCATATTCTCGTTAGAAAGGGGTTGGGAATTTATTTTTGGGGAGAGATTTATGGGAATTTTTGAACGAGGAGATGCCCAGAAAGGATTTCGAAAGGGACACGATGATTATTCCGATAAAATAATTGTTAAATTAGAAAATTTAGCTTCGTTTCATTGCGAAATGGTAAACTTTACGCTGCTTAGAAATTAAATTTCTCTCGACTGCCGTGTATCGGTATTCACGTATTTTCGAGATAATTATCGCAACTCGAATTAGCTATAAAAACTTTTTTTCCGCGTGACCTTTATCCATCGAAGATAGTCAGAACATTCTAATAAATTCATCCAATAAATTTAATGATACCTCGATCTTCGTGTATGATTTAATAGCAGTTTAAATCGCAAGTAGATTTAATGCTAGAACTTCTAAGCATCGTTCCAACACTTTCAGTTATTAAAACTTGGGAGGAAAGAATTCTACGGTAGATTTCTATCCGATAAATAACGATCGTTCGATTACTCGTCTCCCTCCACTTGGAAGAAATCTAATTTTACATCCCTCCATCTAATTTTACTTATCCTCCGACAAGACTCTAATAACCCCAATATAATACATAAAATACAAACCTACAATTAAAACAAAGGAAAATGGAACAAGTCGAGTACTTGAAATTCCTCCTTCGTCTGTTCACGGTAATGAAACGTCAATACCGATATCTCGATATCGTCCTGCGGGGCGTGCGCTCTTTGACCCCGTAGCCAGGGTTAGGAGGTAAGACTAGGAGGCGAAGGAGGTCGATGATGCGACGTACAGGGCGCGGAGAAGAGCGTATCGCGAATAGTGCGATGAAATATGCATGGGGGAACGAGGTGGCGTAGAGGGAAGAAGAGGGAGAAGAAAGAGACGGCGGTGGAGTCGAGAGTTTACGCTGCATTCGAATCGTCGGACGAATGGACGAGACAAGGAGACACACTGGGGGCTGGAATGCCGGCTGCAACTAAGGGGGTGGATGGAAAAGGGTTGCCTCGAAACGCGGAAACGCGGAGTTGTCGTAGATGTCTGGGGAAGGAGGAGGAGGGAGGGCATTTTAACCGTGTTCCACGCGGCGTGGGTCGTCCGTTGACCCCGCGAACCTGTGACGCTCGACTATAATCTCTTGACCGTGCATGTTTGCCGCGGTGTGGCGGAATAGGCTTTCGGTGATGGGTGGAAACGTACGTATAATCGAGGGAGATTCGATGCGGGGAGATTTTGTCGAAGGAAGGAAAGGAAGGAGAGGTCTTTGTTTTTCTTTTGTTCGTTCGATGCTCGAATCGACGAATCGTTGCGTACGTTTAATAAATACGTTCATTTGTGTGTCGTGGAGGAGAGGAAAAAGTTTCTTAACTGTACGAGCGAGCGAGTTTTCCTCGGCTACGTGAGTTTGAAATGAATTAGCGGCGGTATTTCCGAAGTCTGGCTAGCTATTTCTGAAACATCTTTATACATCTTAATTGCTGTTGCTCGAATTAAGAAGCGAAAACTTTCCAACCGCTACTAGTTGCCGACTAGTTTTTCCTTTTAAACATCCTACTTTTCCTTTCTTTGATACGTGCTTATCAACGTGAACGGAACGCGGCGCTTTTTATTAATCTACTTAACATTGCAATTGGATTTGATTACGATTAAAAGTCGCCTTTTTTTCTATTTATCTAACGATTAGCATTATCTGAAAAATCGACAATCGAGTAGAAGGATCCCTTCATCGATCAAATCTCCTTGACAAATCCATAAAACCTTCCAATAATTTCAAAAAATAACCCAATAATTCCTCCGTAGAAAACAACGATCAATATTCCATAAATTGATTTATCCGTCCAAATCTCGGCTAAATCCCTCGGCAAAATCTTCCTTCCCCTCCCCCCCACCCTCGAAAATACTAATTAAATAACGAATCCCCGAGACTGGAAGGGCGGGTAATCCAATTGTTCGTTCGAAGGAAGAATCCCTTCCACTCCTGTTCGCCAACCTCCTTCACTGGCGGCGTGCAACCTGTTTACCGTGGCCACGCCACGCGGCCGGAGAAGATCGGCCGCTACCAGAATGAAATCGATTTCCACCGTCTTCGATGTGTTTCACGGTCCATCGGGCATCATCCAACGAGCGAATAAGGGAAGAGGAGGAGGAGGAAAAACGAAGAGGCACGCTCGAATACCCATTCTCGGGCAAGAAAGAAGAAGCGAGCGACGAGAAAGAGGAGGCGGGTGGAGAAATTGTTGGCCGTTTCGAAAGAAGCACCATAACTTGCTCAACACGTTTCTCTCGCGCGATCACGGGGTCACGAAAGATGCATCGGGTCGCTACGGGGTTGCGGCGCACACGTGGCAGCCTGCCGCCGGCCAATTCGGCTCCCGCCAATACCATCCCGGCCGGCTAACTTTCGACCGCCTGCGCCGCTCTCCGCATATAAATCACTCGAGATAATCGCGGCCGATGCCCGCTTAATCGTAGGACGTATCACCGGGTCGCGGGATCAAGCGAGCGCTTCGCAATTGGAGCGCGACGAGTGGAGGAGGAGGGGTCCACCCGAATAGAAATATTCGATAATATCGGTGTATGTTGGTTTTTCTTCTTTTATTTTTATTTTCTTTTAAGGAATGGCGGAAATCGCGCGGAGGGATTGGAGAAGAAAGAGAGTTATCGAGACGAGGTCTGTCTGTCGGCGTTGTACGAGGAGGTTTTAATCGGGCGAGATCGTTAAAAGGATCGTTGAACGAGTGTACGTACCCGCGAGCGATGCTCTTGCATCGTGGACAGGCCCGGATGAAGATCGTACCGAAATGGTGATTTATTGGCCGGCACGGAAAGTAAACAGCGAGCCGGCTGAGAGCGGCGATGACGCTGGAATTGATTCGACGGTTTAAATGGAATTGTCGTTTACTAATGAAACGAGCCGATAGCTCGATACCATCGCCGCTCGAAAATTCATTTATAATTCTTTGTGGCGAAGATAGAAACGTTATTTATCTCGAATTCGACGCTTTTTTTTATTAGCTTGCCTCGATTCATCGATCGATACTCGTTTACGTACGTATACGAGTTAATTTTTCATGTCCATCGCGCTTCCTTCTTCCGTCTTTTTTTCCTCCTCTTCCTTTTTCTATGCATCTACGATTGAGAAAACGCTTAAAAATTTCGTAAAGATACGTCTCTCATCAGATATCGCGAGTTTTCAAAATTATCGATAATTCTGAATGCGTGTTAAAAAATATAAATGAAGATAAATCCGTCATCGTATCGTAAAACGATTTCTATCTTATCCCACTGCTCGATCCACCCTTTCTGCCTCCCCTATCCTTCCTCGTATCTCGCAATTAAGTCCGCAACGGTCAACAAACGTGGAGTACGAGGACAAAGATCAGAGTTGCGCGGAGGTGTCACGGGTAATCGAGTTTTCCAACTTACTACTTCAGATTCTTTCCAATTTCTCTCCCTTTCTCTCTCTCTCTCTCTCTCGCTCTCCTTTCAGATTTGCCCTTGCGAATCCGGAGGGCGGCCGGTTACTTTTCTAATGACAACGGCGCCAATCGGGGCGACCCGCGACAAAAGCAGGGTAATGAGAGCAGAAGTAAATCATGGGCCATTGTGAGGTAATCCCCGGGTATTGTCTGCCGGTACGCGCGTGATGTATTATGTTATTGGGGGTTGGAGAGAAATAGAGAGAGAGAGAGAGAGACACTTCCTCCTCCCCTCTGTTCTTTCGTTTCTTCCGATATCCGGGTATTTATACGCCTCGTTCCGAATTCACCTCCGCGACGGGATCATCGAGCGTTTAAGAGGTGGTCCGGGAAATATTTAGAAATATTATCTCTGTGATATAACTTAAAGGGAAGAGAATGGTTGTTAATTAGAAGCTAAGTAATTGAGATTAACTTATTTACTTTATTACACGGTTTGTTTGATATTTTTCTTTTTTTTTTCAGTTGTTCGATCGGGTAATTGATTTGTCGGTTACGCTTTCGCGAATCACGAGTTCAGGAAGAAGTGATATTCGTGATATATTTTTGTTAGCGGAGAAAAAAAGGTTACAGTATAAAGAGAAAACTGATTAACAAGATAATCAAAAGCTTATATTAATCTGAGAGTACCGTAACAAATCGATGATCAATATATATATATATATATATATATGATGTTTCTGTTTTCTCGACCGTATCTAAAAACAGAAGATTAAACTATCAGATACGAAGAATCTTTTCTTATAAAAAATACATTCTCCATTACCTATCACAATCCTCTCCGAGAATTTCACGCGGCCCCCAGCCTAACCTCACTTCGTCGCAAGTTCATTTCATGCCGATGTCATGGCCGACTGAACAGCAGTCCGTGCCACATCGTTTTTTCTCGGATCAATCATTCCAACGATTACACGGTATCCATTTGTTTCAATCTCGCGGGTGTATCGATATAAACGGCGAAAGCATCAATGGAACAACATCTTGGCCGCCTCGAGAGCTCGTCAAATTGACAGAGGAGATACTCACCACCTATTCCTTCCTTCACCATCGAACGACAATTTCGAAAAATTTCGCAAAATCATTCCTACGCCATTACCAAACTTAAACCCACGTCGATTAACAATTGTCGTAACAATTAATAATTAATAATACCGCTTATTGAGCAACGAAACAACTTGCTCGCACGAGATCAACACCGAACGAAGCCGGAAGTCGTCTCGATTCGAAGATTTCAACCGTTTGGGTAGCATCTATCGATCAGCCAGGTGAAACATGACCTCTCGGCGACCGATTCAAACTCGTCCGACACCTACGCTAGCCTCTCGATTCTTTAAACGCGCGTTCACACCGGACACGCTTCCGTATCTTGGCCGTGTTAAATCGAAAAGACAACGAGTACGACCGCCATTACAGCCCGTAATCCCGCTCGAGATTCCACGCGATAACGACCGACGTGAATTTCTCTTTTCCTCGAACGATCGGCCATTCATTCGAAAGAGAGAGAGAGAGAGAGAGAAAAAAGCGAGCTTTCAATCATAGTTTTTCCGTTTTCGCTCGAATTCGTTTCACGCACAGTCGAGGGGATTGACTGGTGTGTAACTGGTGAGAGGGAACGATCATAACGGGTCTCGGGATTAACAGGTTGGCTTTTCCGCGGCCAGGATCCTTGGCAGAGTAAAGCATTAAACGCGATACGTTTCTCGAAGGTTGCTTGTTAGTCGGTGAGTCGTTGGATAAGGATTTTTTTTTCTTCTTTTCTTCCTTCCAAGACTCGACGTTCATCGCGTCGATGCGTTCGTTGGCTTCCGGGGGAGTTAAGTGCAGTGTGGGCGAAACTTCTGTTCGGGGAGATAGGGGGTTTATTGGGATATCATAGAGGGAATTCGATCGTATTTATAGGCCTGTTCGCGGTCCCCGGAGTGAGGCGCGGAACGGTTTGAATGGCAGCCAACCGGCCAAGATTTGAATACGAATTACGTATTCTCTATATATCGGTTCGTTGAGTATATTTGTCGGAATACATGAATACGTTTAAATTTTAATTCGAAGATAGGGCAGGTATGCGCGAAGAAATATTTGCGGGAGAAAAGGAGATCTTTCTTTAAAGGTTAGAATATTAATTTAATAGACGGACAAGAGTATTTATTATTACGTATAATATCTACTTTCTTCAGTTATTCTCTCCATCCCTGTTCTAAAATAAAATATGTCTTCTCACACGAGTGGAGCGAGAAAACTCAAAAGGATCGATCTACCTTTTCCTTTATTCTTGCTTTTACAAAGCCAAAAGAAATCCGTTATCCGTTTATAATATCTCCTTTCTTCAACTTAGCTTCGAATTTTCTCTCCTCGCCCTCTGTTCTAAAAATAAAATATATTTTACGGGGAAAACTTAAGGATTGATCTCTCGAGAAACGATCCACCTTTTAAGATTTCTAAATAAACGCGATTCCATTGAACGCGATCGATTCTTTCCAGAGTTTCTTTTTACAAAGAAACCGAAACAGCATCCGAACAGCGTTACTCGAGCATCGCAGCTCACATTTCCCGGAGAACATTGACCGAGACGCGGCACCGACAGAAAGCAGCGGCGAGCAAATCTATTACCCCGGGACGCGTATCCCGTTTCGGTTTCTCGAACAATTGACAAGACCGACATTGCGTTCCCGTTAGATCGAATTCAGCCGGGTCGCAAGCATTATGCCCGCCGATCTTTAACGACCTCGAGATAACGATGCGCGATATAACGATCTACGATCCGAAAGATCGTGCCTCGATCCCGTTACTGTCGTCCACAGTTTTCTCCGATCGTGGCTTCTCCTTTGTAAACGTTTCTCGCCAACGTGAGTAAACATTTTACTTAGTGGTTTCGAATGGGAATGCAAGCAATTTCCCTGGATGCTTTTGTATCGAGAGAGGTGCAATTCTTATATCGTTTCCTTCTACCGTCCACTTCGATTCGATCGATTTTTTCCATTGATCCGAGTCGATATTGTACGTATCGATTTCCGAGACGTCATCCGGAATAAAAAAAGATTAAAATTAAGAATTTGATGGAAATAATTGATGGAATAAATTTAATCCTTTTTCCATCCCACGTAGGAAACCGTAAAGATACGATTTAAGAAATAAACTATCGCGAGTCTCGTGGGTAGTAGCGCTGGCGTAAATACACAGGGCGTGAACGATTGGCGAGCAACCGATCTTTGATCGAGGCCGCCACCGCCATAGGCCATCATCGAGACCAAGATAAATTCGTCCCCCGTTTATTCGCCTCCTTATCCTCGCCCGTTCCACGCAGAAGAATTCCAACCCGGGAATCTTCTCCCCTCCCAACAAGGAGATCGAAGCCGGGCCCGATGATTCCATGCAAATGGATCGATTCTTCACGCGGCTCCTCCACTGTTTTCCACCTGCGAGGGGCCGGCCCTCGAACGTGCCCTTAACGAGCACGTCGTCTCTCGTCCCCGAACCAACGAAATGAGATTCGAATCTTGGCCGCGAGAAAGGGGAGGGGGGAGAGAAGGAACGACAGAGGCAGAATAGGTCTGTTTCTTCCCTCCTTTCTCTCTGAACCGAGAAAGAGAGAAAGAGTACAAAGCGCAGGACGGTCCGTTAAAGGAGAGGCGAGGAATATCTCGTCTCTCATCTCAGCGCGGCCGTTCCGGCTATCTTTCGTTTCTTTATCGCGCCCCTTTATACCCCTGCTGCTTGTCTGCGTTAATCTAAAAAGTCATACGGGGGAAATGCAAATACGCGCGCGCCCGTCTTTCACCCCTTTTTCCCGCGTCCGTTTCCTTTCTTCGCCTCCACGCTTTTCCAGACGGGAAAAATGTCGGCCGCCCGACAGTATAAGGGGTTCAAAGAAGTTTCCACCGAGCTTTGAGCGGCCCGAGGCGTGGCAGAAGGAGCTCGATAATCGAAATTAATCCACCCGGTCGATTAAAACTCTTCCTCCAGGCGAACTCTCCTCGGATCGATTCGGAATATCTAACAAGCTTTAGAAGCCAAGTTTCTTCCATATTTTTCTTTTTTCTTTTTATAATCATTGTATCTCTTCGTATCCTTTTCTCGCGTTTATGTATCCTCCGTGTGAAACCGATGATTCCGACACGAACGAAACTCTCCTTTGCCTGCTCTCTCTTTCTTTCTCTTTAATCTTCCTATTATTACGGGAGCACAAAGAGGTCACGAAAGGGCTGACCGGTCCGAAAATCACTTTATTATACGGTAACGAGAGGCGCGGGAAGGTTTGGCCGGGCCCATTAATACCTTGTTTACTACCAAACGGACCCCTCCCACCGCAACGACGGCTCATTTCCAGCGGGGAAAAATCCAGCTGTGCGTTTTACCGTTTATGTAAATCGAGACGTGGAACAAAGAATGCGTGCGTCGATACGTGGGGATAACGTGGGTTCTTTGAACGAAACCGGGCTGAATGGATGTTTCTGTACGAGGGATATTGGCGCAATAACGGAAGGAGTGATTGAAAAGTTAAAGAGGGGATATATTTACGGTGTGTACCGTTATGACGCGTTTAATTGGATTTTTATTTTTATTCGAGAACGGGTTATTTGACTATTCGATAAAGAGAATTTATGAAAAATTTATGGAGGTGTTGCACGTGCTTTTCATTTTTCGAGATCGACGATTCTAAATGAAGTTACGGGTGACCAGGATGTTTGTGTAAAACTTTAAACCGTAGAAAGTGTATTTTTTTTTTCGAGATGGATAATACGGGATAATAAGGGAAACGCGTACGCAATAATTATTCTACGCAGATATAAATCATTTATATCACACACAGGGACACAGAGAGGCGAGATTTCGAAAGGACTCGCGTTCCTAATTTGCATTTACCAATCGTGACACGATCAATAAATCATTCCAATCATTTGCCCTGTTATTTGTACACCGTCTCTAGTATTAATTTATCAACGGTGAACACATTAATAATATACCCCATCAAACGCCAAGAACCTTCTAAAATTCGAATCGCTACCGATGTGACGTTACTACTGTTCTCGCCACCGCTGTCTTTCGCGTATCAAAAAATAGACTAAAGCAGTAGCGCGAGGATAATAGTTGACACGATGCTACGTTTTCGGTAAATGACAAATCTCGTTCTCGATACCGATTCCTGTACAATAAAATGCGCGAAATCTGGTGAAAAACCGGTCGAAATTTTTCCACGACTACTTCCTACACGTGCAAGCAGCAGCGCATCTCCCGATACACCGCCAGAATCGTATCGATAATACGCACGGGGGCACGATCGTCTCGATTTTCAAACGCGTTGGTCGCGCGTGTCCGTGTGCGCGCAGAGTAGGGAACACGAGCAGAGCGGAGGCCGGCGATCGGGTAAATTTAAACCGATGCACGGATACCGTTACAGCTACCGACCGGCCGATACAGTCGTTGCTACTGAAACCGCACTCGCTCTTCGCGTACACTCTGCAGCACCCGTTTCTTTCTTCCTCTCTTTTTCCTTTTTTCCCCCTTTTTCTTTTTTTCCAGCCGCGCGCCGTTATCGCCTCCTCCGCCACTTGTAATGTTACAATTTGTCTTCGCCGCGACTCTCCTTACTCCCACTCGCGTGTCTCGCCCGCCCCTCGCCTCGATAATTGAGTATCGACGCGAGTTAATAAATCGTTCTTTCACCGAGGCTGTTTCACCGAAGGGGACGAGGGAGGGGCTTGCGCCGAGAGATGCTGGATGATTTTCGCGCGTGGAACCGAGTGCAGGGGTGTTTACGGACGAGGAGATGGGATTTTTGGATAAAATGGTGTTTCTTTTTCGGAGAGCGTATCATTCGGATCTCGATCGTTCGAAATCGTTATTATGGTACATGGCGAAGAGGCGATGAAGGGATTAGAGGAGAGATATCGGGCGAAGGGAGAGAGGGAGAAAGGAGGATAAGGAAGAGGAAACGGCGGCGAGGGGCGGCAGAGGAAGGTCGGCGGAGAGGGCAGAGAGGCAGGGCAGAGGAACGGTAGACTCGTAACGCGGGCTAAACTACACAGCCTCGTGGTGGGTATAAGTCGGGCTATTATCGGGCTATGCGCTGAGAGCCCTCCGCTTTCATCCGCTAATGGGCAGCTCTCCGCCCGTCTGCTCCTTTACTGCGTCATTAATACAAGTTGCACATGTCGAGAGTCGGTGCGCTACAATAATTTACATGAATGGAATTGAAAATTTTCTACTTGGCGGAGGAGAAAAAGACACGAGAGAGCGAGAACCGACACCGACCGAGGGAGGGAGAAGGAGAGAGGAAGAAGGAGGAAGACGGTCAGAGAGAACGGACACGGAAAAGGAGAGAGAAAGAGAGCGAGGTGGAGACACAGGAGAACGACAGGGGCGGAGAGAAATCCAGAGAGGGAAGAGGGAGAAGAGGGAAGACGATCGAGAAGACCGCGGGAGGGAGGATTGTGTGGGTGGGGAAGGAAGGGCGAAAGGAGAGGGCGAAAATCTTCTGGCATTTTATGTCGGTAATTACACGAAAGATGGTATAACCTATCCGACCGGCCGACCGGCCGATCCCCCCCTCCCCCTCGTCCCGTTCGCAGCCAGCCAACCAGCCAACACGCGACCTCCTCTTTCACTCAACCCCCTTCAACCCCCGGTCTTCGCTCGTCTTTCCAACTCCCTCTGTCCCTCTCCATCCCCCACCGCCACTCTTCTCCCTCTCATCCCCGTCAACCCCCGCTAACCGGATGGCAAGCAGCTTTTTTATGCTTTAATTCGTGCACCAAGTGTGTCCGGCTGAGTGGAGGATTTTACCTACGCGGTGTACGTCTGAATACACCGTACGTATGTACGACCTCTCCTCCCTCCCCTCCAGGCCTCCTCTTTTTCAAGACGCTTCTGCTCGTTTCCGCGGCGAGTCTCGCCTCGAGTTCATCCTCGAGCATCCGCGATTTAACCCATCCGCGGCAAAACCGCCCGCCCCCCCCTTCGTCCTTTCGCATCGTTGACCCCGCGTGCGGTTTATTATGCGCGATGCCGCGACTTCACGCCGCGAATAATGCCGTCGTAAAGCGATCGCGCAACCCCCGTGCCATCCCCCTACGCGCCTACGCGCCACGACTCCCAACGCGTGGCCCCAAGAGAGGAGAGGCCGGCGCTGTGCGAGAACGCTCGCGTGTATAAATATCGACGCGGGCCGCATATGTTACACGCGTGTGTACAGTGTGAATTAACGACTACGAGAGGTATTCCTTCCCGGAATAAAACCGCTACGTGCGCCTCTACGTGTCCCTCCGATTCTTCCCACCTCTTAACGGCGGTGGCTCACGGTGGCAACTCTTTGAAGTGGTCCGCGCCGCACTGAATCGTCGTTGTACCGTGTATATAATCGAGTTACGATCTCCAAACACCTGTACACCTGTGTTCATGAATACGTATTCGAGTGAGAATAACGACAACCGATCGGTTGTCACGCGAGTGAGACGACTCTTTCCACCCGAACCCTCTATTCCGTCGGATTAGCCGCGAAATTTCATTCTCAAACTTCAAAGTGTGATCCTCTCTCTGAGAAGAGGAGGAGAAGGGACGAGTTCAAAATTACTATTACTATTACTGCTAATATTGTTACTATTAGAGAGGCAAAATTTTCGAACATAATAATCGCGGCCCTGGAAGTGTGGATCGGTTGCGGACGGAAGACCACCGCTCTTCCCCCGACTTTCGACGCCGAGGACCGAGTGGAATCTGCACAGGAATACGTACTTCGGACACTCCCTGTATATGGAAGGTCGTTGCCAAGTACTTGCGAGGCATGAGCGGTAGCTGTACCGGCCATACGTCAACGTCCATTACACTTCCACCCTGCTGCTGGCTTTAATGTTTTCGACTCCGGCCACTCTTTATCCCACCTTGCAGCTAATTAGCGAGCCGGATACCGGACACGCGCTCCCTCCTCCCCCATCCTCCCCTTCTTCGTGCGCACGTACGTACGTATGCAACCTACAAAGTCGTCCCCGTACACTTGCCTTCCTCTCTTCCCTCTTCCTCCCTTTCTCCTTTCCCTCTATCTCGAGCCCTTTTCCTTTCCCCAACCCCTCGGTCACATCTCCGCCCCACCTCGTCGAGGCCAGACTCCACGATTATTCCAAACTCATTTTAACTCATTACACGCAGAAGGGCCACAGAATGGCGTCCTGGCAAGTGTGCGACCCTTCCTCTCTCTCTCTCTTTCTTCCCTCCCCTTTCTCGAGCTCGGGAAAACGGGAAATTCGTAGTTTTTCTCGCTTAAATAATCATTCGAGCGATTTTATCCGACCGATTATATAGGGATACGGGATTATACTCTATTCGCGGCCTTTGATTATATTTGCCTCGTTCTTGCCCTTCTCTCCTCCCCCTATCCTTTTTTCTTTCCGATATTTCGTCGAAGTTAAATCGTCACCGATCAGCCGTCGGTTAAAAATTCCACGGAATCGTCCCCTCCACGATTCCGGATTAACCGCTTTTGGAGGATTTGGATTCTTGAGGGACGATTTCAAGTTGAAGAAGAAAGAGAGAGGAGAGAAGAGAAAGAGATGAATTTCTGTCGGGGGTGTGCACGCGGATAAGTTTCGAGGTTGATCATTAGGTAAGTTTAGAAAAAGGGCCAATCCGAGGAGGTTTCATTAGGAAATGGATGAAACAGTGGTGGATATAGGAGGATTGGAAAGGAGGCGGTTCTGTGTGGAAAGGGAACGAGTAGAGCTTTGAAGCTCTCGCGATGACTCGAACTGATAATCCATTAGGATCCGTCTACTTAGAGTATAACATCTATTTGAATGCAAATCAATAGGGAATGGGAAAGGACGGTAGCCAGTAATTGGTCCGGCTTTATTGGAGCTCTCAGTGTCTCAAAGAGCATCTCGTTCGGTCATCTCCTCTGGCTCCGCTTCAGCCTCTCTCCCCCGCTCTCCCCTTTCTCGCTGCTCACAGTCCACCTATCGTTCTCTCTTTCCCGCTTTATGTTCCGGCCCGCCTCGCTTCCTCCTTCCTTCAACTTTTACCGAACCTCTAGCCCGTTTCCTCCTCACGATTCGCCCGTGTTCTTCTGTAAAATATACTACTTACGTACACGTGTACACACTTATTTGCTGCACTACATTTGCAGACGCGTACATAAGACAGGGGCCGGTAATTAACCAAGAACTTGTCCCGTCTGCCCACTTCATTCGAGTGGTGGAAATGCGTACGAACGACTCGAAGAATATTGCGGCTACCGTGATGCGGCAGAGTTTCGGTTCAACTCTGTGTAAGTGCGCGCGTCTCCCTCGAAATCGAAAAGAACAAACAGACCCGTGGGATACGTATCTCGTTCGAACGAAATTTTTAACCTCCCCCTCCCTTTCTATTCCTTCCAGCTAGGCACGATAGAAGATACCATCTGGTGTAGCTTCTATAAAGGAAGGAATAATTGGACAAGATATAGTTGCGTATACAGTAGCCATTTATGAACCGGCCGGTGAATAGAGAGTACTGTGCAGCTGAATGTAACGTTAGATTTTGGTGGACTTCCGTGTCGGAGTAGCGTAGTGTATACGGTGTATTCATCATCACGTGACTTATTACGCCCGCGAGGATCATTTACCTCTCGATCTAACTTCCATATCTATTTTCCAATCTATTTTCGAGTACATTTTCTCATAAATATACCTGTTCAAGATGTCGATAACAGGAACCGAAAATAATCCATCTCGAATCCTGTATCATTTTCAAGCGCGAATAAAAGATTCCGTGTAACGATAAAGATTCTATAAACGAGGTCAACGTACAGGTTATGCAACCAACGAATTGTCATTGTTAGCGAGGATTATGACTCTCTTCAGAATTGTGGAAGACATCTACTCTTCCCTCCTCCTCCTTTCGTCGACGACGCGAGGCATCCACGACGGCATCCTCGCTCGGTAATGGCTCGTAAGAGGAAACGGAGGCGAAGATTTATCGATTCGCGGGAGCCGAAAATGTACGTGAGTCAACAATAAGTCGATATACTGGTACGATATATGTAAGGGGTGAGGAGGACCCCCGATCCGGATGGTTGTTTACTCGCACACACGGAAACGTGCACGCACAATCGGCCCATTTCCAATCGGTTTTGCGCTCCTTTTTTTCCTTTTGCTTTCAACGGCATGATTAACGATTGAACGCACTCGACTTCCGACCGACAACGGTAAGGAACGGCTCGATCCCGTGCTCGAGTTTTATTTCTCCCCCTCCCTTTGTCCGTTTCGCGCCTTCCACTTCCTTGATTTATCGTTACCCTCCGTAACGATTCGACGCGGAAATCGCGGCCTCTGAGAGAGGTCCCTGCGACGGGGGGATAGAATTCTTTCTCAGCAAGAACTTTGAGATTTTTAAAAAATTCTTCTTGCTTATCCGTTCGATTCGGCGGAAGAGGCAGAAGTGGATGTTTCTTGCCTATCTAAGAACCATGTAATGCATCGAACGGGTACGCGGTCGCGTTCAAAGGGCGGACTGTATATCGAATATATACGCGGGTAACGAGCTTGACATCCCGTTACGAGAATGTTACGTAAGCGATATTAAAAGGAAGAAGAATGGGATCGCTATTAAAAGCGGGAGCCGGGTATAACACGTCTTTATTCTTGGCGTGACGAGCACGTTCGCCGAGTTTCGCGACGTGTAGCGTATTAGTTATGATTTATTAATAGTTCTAGCGGCTTCGATGCCGCGACAAAATTAGTATTCCCTTCCGATGAGGCGAGCTCCGCGCGATTCACCGTGTTTCCATAATCGCGTGCACCTGAGAAGCCTGAGATGCGACTCGCCGGAGGTTAAACCGTAATCTTTTATCAATCGTTTATGAAAAAATTTACAAATCAGAAATTTTTCGAGAAACGCTTCTTATGTAATTATTTGCTAATGCAGCGGTTTGTATAATTCCTTTTGTCCCATCAACACGTCTGTCCCACTTCGTCACGAAACGCGTGAAACCGTATCGTCACTAACTTCGATAGTCGGCAAACGCTTTCGAACCGCGGCAAGCTCGAGTTTCGCTTGTTTCGCAAGAATCGGTCAATCAGCATCCATCGCGTATCGATCGCGACACGGCTGCAGAATGTTAAACGTTTTAAGCACGGGCGACTCTTGATTTAAACGAGCAATAAGATATTAATTGGAGGCTGGATTTCGATAATTCGTAGGAACACGATTTATATAAACAAGCTGAATATCGGGGAGACAGACAGCCTGGACGCTCGACGTTCAACCGTTTACATGTTGTTTCGCGTTGGGCTAAATTATTATTAGGACCAAAATTCGTATCTATGAATGGCTATTCAACTGAGACCCGTTCGATAGATCGATCCGTGGAATTTCCGCCCCGGGATACGAACTCGACAAGGCAATGGAGGCAACCGTTCAATGTACAATTTAATCTTAAGCGGTTCTTTACTCGAACTATTATGAAATGCTAAAATGTTACCGGTGTGTATCGAATCGACTTTGATGTTTTATACCAAATGGAAAGTTTTCAAAAGGAAAATCGAATCGATTCTCGATTTAATGGTATAACGAAATAACATTGACAAGTCGTCCATTACCGTGGATATAATTAAATAATGTTTCTTGAATAAGGGATATAAATACGATTTTCGAATTTATTATGGTAATTATGGATTCATTCATTACGATTAAGCTCGCACAAAATAAAATTTACAGATGGAAATTCGGTTTTTGAAATCTATTCGAGTAATTATTTTTTCCTTGGGAAAGCTTACTGTTTTCGGAATGGAGTAGATACAAATAGATACAAGCGTTCGAATCGAATCTTTTCGTTTCATTCGATTTCGTTGAGCATTGTCAATCGCGTTACAACTATTCCCTGCCGATTATCAATCGTCAGAAAAATCCGAGTCAAACGTAGTAGTCGAACAATAGCGGCCGATATACTTTCACGACAAAGGTTAAATACGCCGTGTCTGTCGGCGCCATTTTGTATCGCGATTGATAAATTACTCTCAGTCTGCGGCGGCCGTTCGCGGTTTTTTTTAACAGACACGTGGATCAAGCTGCGGTCGAATTGAGATATTAATTCTCGAGATCGTTGGCATTTAGCGCGGGAAAATGGCCGGCCTGGTCGTAATCTTTAAAAGGTATCGCTTAATCCTCGGTATTATTCCTCCCTCGAGTAATTAAAATATAAAAGCCGTCACGGGTGGGAGAAAACCGCGGACGAAAAGTCTGTAAAACGTGGGTATTATTCCCACTGTAAAATAGCATGACGTATGGACGTGCGTTCGTACAAATGAAACGCCATTCAAATTACACTTTGAAACGACAACGGCCTCTGGTAAGTGTCTTTAAGGAGACTGCAAAGAGATCGTTACTTCCACCGTATAATTTGCCGGTTACGCAAACAAGCGTAACTACTTGGAAATCTTGTCATCGCTGACTGTATAAATCACTGCGATTGCGTGCCACGCGCGTTTCCCTGTACGTCGAAAAATCCATGGATTCGCGTGGAAACAAGGAAAAATGAAATATTATGAATATATATATATATATATATATACACAATCTTGTTTGTTCCAGTTCTTCGATTGAAATTTTTTAAATCGAACACGAAACGAGCTGAAATTGATACACAGATCTGTATTTTTTATAATTATCGATCTCTTTTGAAATGGATCATCGAGACGACGAATAATTTTAACGTGATATCGTTTTTCCTCTCGCGTACACTATATAATATTTATCCATTAATTTTATTTGTTAAAATTACTTGGGTAAAATAAAGTGTTTTAACAATATAGAGATATATAAGAATTCAACTTGATGCACATTTAAACTTCTCCTCGTCACCTGCATTCGATTAAAATTTATCTCTGTCTACGAGGCGTGGAAAGATTTCAATTTGCTAAAAGGATTTTCCAGACCGAGAATAAAAAAGAATTTAAAAAACAAAAAAAAAAGCAAAACAAACTAAACTAGAAAACTCACCGATCTCCACGTAAAGAATAATCGCTTTCCTTTCCACGGAAATCGACGACGTGAAAAAGTGAAGGTAAAGACTCGGCCAATAAAGAATCGCGCGTTATACCTCGACGAGGTTATCTGCTCGTCTGCACTTTGCCGTCTCTCGTAGATTTCCTCGAGGTGTGCGCGACTCGTTCTCGTCGCGTGTGCGCTTATTCCATCGAACGCCGAAGTGAAAGTTCTCTTCTGGTAACCTATTCTTTTCTTTCTTTCTCTCCCTCCCTCTCTCTCTCTCTTTCCCGATTGTCTCGTCATCGAGCGGCCGAGACTCGAAGAAGGAAACAAGGGAGGAAAGAGAGAGAAAGAGAAAGAGAATGGATGGTTGGAAAACGGCGTCGTTGATCCTGAACGATCTCCCGATCCAGTCTCCGCCGAGACAAATTCTCACGCTTCGCGGTACACTCGTGCGCGCGCGCAACAGCCATTATGCAGGTTAATAACGGCCGGCTTCGCATCGTTCGCGATATAAATTAACGCCTGACCCGGACCGAACGATCCTCCTCGATCTTTTACGCGCTCCATAACCGTGTCCTCGAAGGATTACGCGATGATAATCTTGTGCTCGCGGCTATTCAACGGATGATGACGATGATAATGAGAGATCCGATGTGGAATCTATACATCGGTGTGGAAATCGAATCGTTCGCCCGACTTTTCAAGAGATCGTCTCGAATCCTTTGATTTGCGTGTTTCTTACTTCCCTTGCATCCCTTCGGTATCTAATTTTGTTGTTCTTCCATCCATGAGATGTGAAAAGTCAAAGTCGCGTGTCGTGTCATGTATGCACGATTGAATTAATCATCGACTTTCTCCGTTTAATTTAATCGGAAGGTGCTCTTTTTCTTTTTTAAGACAGGTGTAAAACGTATCAACAATGGACGTAAAATGATTGAGACAGGTGGGTGATCATGAATAAAGATGAGCAATGTGGGCATTCATCTTGAAATGAAATGACCGATTCAAGATAAATAATTTAATTTTTTAAAATTTATAACGTTGAATCGATTTGAATTAAAATTAAAATATAACGACGCAAGTTGAAATTTAAAAAAATTTATATTCATAAATTTCAACTCTTGTAATTACGGCGATTATCGTCCATCTTACTTTCCATAAAATCGAGAAATTGTAAGAAAAAAACCTTTTGTAAAAAAAACTATTATTTATCAGTAAAATAAACTTACCTCATTACGATTCTAAGCCCAACGCGTAATATCTCGTATCCCGTGTTTAATTGATTTACATATTTCCTATCGACAAACTAATAAACTATGTAATTAAACTGTGTCTATATGCGGACCGTATCTAATTCCGACTTGACATTTGAAAATATTTGCCGAGTTCCCGTAAAACGACTCGGGACACTAAACTAAAGCAAATCGGCCGTTAATCCCGGCCCTGTAATCAGCGCGCTCGACGTTAGTTAGTGGGAGCAATGCATAATCGAAAGCCTGGAAAAAGAAGTGTTTGGAGGCGTCGTGGTTGGGGTCTGGGTCACAGCGCGGCCCGGTCGAACGCGGTTCGCTAACGATCCACGGCACGCCGATAGATTTTCGTCCCGAGCGATTTTTATCCCGTCGCCGAGTCCTCGAGGCTAGCCGAGGGTAAAGCGAGAATTCCGCAAAACAAGG